>NW_026907076.1:100000-213525 GCF_033978795.1 Nerophis ophidion
ACGGTATGCAACGTATGAGGTGACAGTATGTGACGTGTGAGGTGACAGTATGTGACGTGTGAGGTGACAGTATGAGGTGAGTGTATGTGACGTATGAGGTGACAGTATGTGACGTGTAAGGTGACAGTATGTGAGGTGTGAAGTGACATTATGTGACGTATGAGGTGACTGTATGTGACGTATGAGGTGACAGTATGTGACGTGTGAGGCGACAGTATGTGACGTGTGAGGTGACAGTATGTGACGTATGAGGTGACAGTATGTGACGTATGAGGTGACAGTATGTGACGTGTGAAGTGACAGTATGTGACATAGGAGGTGACAGTATGTGACGTGTGAGGTGACAGTATGTGACGTGTGAGGTGACAGTATGTGACGTGTGAGGTGACAGTATGTGACGTGTGAGGTGACAGTAGGTGACTTGTGAAGTGACAGTATGTGACATATGAGGTGACAGTATGTGACGTATGAGGTGACAGTATGTGACGTATGAGGTGACAGTATGTGACGTGTGAGGTGACAGTATGTGACGTGTGAGGTGACAGTAGGTGACTTGTGAGGTGACAGTATGTGACATATGAGGTGACAGTATGTGTGACGTATGAGGTGACAGTATGTGACGTATGAGGTGACAGTATGTGACGTATGAGGTGACAGTATGTGACGTATGAGGTGACAGTATGTGACGTATGAGGTGACAGTATGTGACGTGTAAGGTGACAGTATGTGAGGTGTGAAGTGACATTATGTGACGTATGAGGTGACTGTATGTGACGTATGAGGTGACAGTATGTGACGTGTGAGGTGACAGTATGCGACGTGTGAGGTGACAGTATGTGACGTATGAGGTGACAGTATGTGACGTGTGAAGTGACAGTATGTGACATAGGAGGTGACAGTATGTGACGTGTGAGGTGACAGTATGTGACGTGTGAGGTGACAGTATGTGACGTGTGAGGTGACAGTATGTGACGTGTGAGGTGACAGTAGGTGACTTGTGAGGTGACAGTATGTGACATATGAGGTGACAGTATGTGACGTATGAGGTGACAGTATGTGACGTGTGAGGTGACAGTATGTGACGTGTGAGGTGACAGTAGGTGACTTGTGAGGTGACAGTATGTGACATATGAGGCGACAGTATGTGTGACGTATGAGGTGACAGTATGTGACGTATGAGGTGACAGTATGTGACGTATGAGGTGACAGTATGTGACGTATGAGGTGACAGTATGTGACGTATGATGTGACAGTATGTGACGTATGAGGTGACAGTATGTGACGTGTAAGGTGACAGTATGTGACATGTGAGGTGACAGTATGTGACGTGTGAGGTGACCGTATGTGACGTGTGAGGTGACAGTATCTGACATGTGAGGTGACAGTATGTGACGTGTGAGGTGACAGTATGAGGTGACAGTATGTGACGTATGAGGTGACAGTATGTGACGTGTGAGGAGACAGTATGTGACATATGAGGTGACAGTATGTGACGTGGTAGGTGACAGTATGTGACGTGTGAGGTGACAGTATGAGGTGACAGTATGTGACGTATGAGGTGACAGTATGTGACGTGTGAGGAGACAGTATGTGACATATGAGGTGACAGTATGTGACGTGGTAGGTGACAGTATGTGACGTGTGAGGTGACAGTATGAGGTGACATTATGAGGTGACAGTATGTGACGTGTGAGGTGACAGTATGAGGTGACAGTATGTGACGTATGAGGTGACAGTATGTAACGTGTGAGGTGACAGTATGTGACGTATGAGGTGACAGTATGTGAGGTGTGAAGTGAGAGTATGTGACGTATGAGGTGACAGTATGTGACCTCATATACATACTTACATCATGTATATATTACATGTTATTATGAATGTTACTACATGACATATATACTTACATCATGTATATATTACATGTTATTATGAATGTTACTACATGACATATATACTTACATCATGTATATATTACATGTTATGATGAATGTTACTAGATACTACATATATACTTACATCATGTATATATTACATGTTATTATGAATGTTACTACATGACATATATACTTACATCATGTATATATTACATGTTATTATGAATGTTACTACATGACATATATACTTACATCATGTATATTCTAAATGTTATTATGAATGTTACTAGATACTACATATATACTTACATCATGTATATATTACATGTTATTATGAATGTTATTACATGACATATATACTTACATCATGTATATATTACATGTTATTATGAATGTTACTACATGACATATATACTTACATCATGTATATATTACATGTTATTATGAATGTTACTACATGACATATATACTTACATTAAGTATATTCTACATGTTATGAATGTTACTCAATACTACATATATACTTACATCATGTATATTCTACATGTTATTATGAATGTTAGTAGATACTACATATATACTTACATCATGTATATATTACATGTTATTATGAATGTTACTAGATACTACATAGCGCATGTTGCATGTTGCGTCTGCCTGCTACTGTCTCCTTTCAGCTACTGCCACCAGCTAGCCCTCCTTACGGCGGGTGAAAAGAGGAGCCGAGCGCGTAAGCCTCCTCTTGCCGGTACACAGCCTCTCCACCACCAAGACTCCTACAGTGCCTCCTTGTGGCCACACACCGTAACTGGGACTTCGCAGTCTCAGGCCAAACTGTAGGGGATCTCGGAGCAGCAGTGGGCCCCAGAGGCGAGGTGTGCAGGCCCACCGCTGTGTGGACACGCCCTGGCATCCGCCAACCACCGCCCCATCTATGGGTTAAATAGTTGTCACCCCCCCCCCCACCCCCACCCGCTGCCTTATGGTACCTTTGGGAGAAGGAAAGGCTACGGGAGAAAACCCAGACAGAAAATCAGGAGTGGAGCCCCTGAGGCGACTGGGTGTCATTGCTGACCCCCTGCCGGCAGCTCCTGCAGCCAAGCCGATGCCAGATGTATTGCCTTGCTTTCCTCTGAGCCACATCGACACAGCCGAGAGGGGGATCTTGATGTCTGGGCAACTCAAGATCTCCATACTTTTCTGCTCAGGCTTGCGCCACGGAGAGGTCACTCCAGCCTCCCCCCAAAAGGGAGGAAACAACACAGAAGCTGGCAGTCTTAAGTTCCACTCGATTGGCGCCTACTTCGACGGTGGGAGGAATCATTGACTAATGATTTGGCCACCGCCCGCCTCAAGCCGGGCAGGCCCCGGTCAATTAGGTGCCAACCTCTCCAGAGCCGGCGGGTAATGGGGTAAAGCACGACTAGCAAACGTCAACAAATGCACCAAAGATGATCAGAAAAAAAGCGAAAACTGTGAGAAAGTAAACAAAGATACCAGCTCTTCGAGTATCAAGCTGGAATGTCAGAACAATGCGGAAGGGCTCTTGGACAGCCTTGATCTCATCGGCGACCCCCGCAAGACCGCTATCATTGACCGTGAGCTCCACCGACTCAATGTTGACATTGCTGCACTCCAAGAGACACTTCTTGCTGACTTTGGCTCTCTGAAGGAAAAGCGCTATACTTTCTTCTGGCAGGGAAAGAGTGCAGAGGAATCTCGGGAATATGGTGTGGGATTTGAAGTGAATAACACTCTGCTTCCCATGATGGACCCACCGACAGGAGGGTCTGAGGGGATCCTTGTAACCCGCCTTTCTACTAGCAGCGGACTAGCAAACCTGCTGTGTGCTTATGCCCCGACCTTCTACTCACCACCAGTCAAAAGACAAGTTCTACAAAGAGCTCGACGCGGCTGTCAACACCATCCCGAAAAATGAGCATCTGCTACTTCTTGGAGACTTCAATGCCAGGGTAGGTGCTGACCACAAATCCTGGCCAGACTGCCTTGGTCACTTTGGAGTGGGTAGTATGAACGAAAATGGACAACGTCTGCTAGAGCTGTGCTGCTACCACAAGTTCTGCATCACGAACACCTTCTTCCAGACTAAGCCTCTGCACTGGGTATCCTGGAGACACCCCAGATCCAAACATTGGCACCAGCTCGACCTCATCATCACGAGACGAAAGGCCCTTAACGGCGTGCTTCTCACAAGGACGTTTCACAGTGCTGACTGCGACACGGACCATTCAGTAGTCCTCAGCAAGGTCAAGCTACGACCAAAACCGATCTATCACACCAAGCAGAGGCCCGTCCACGCATCAATGCCAGCCGTTATACCAACCCTGCTGTCACACAACGCTTCCTCACCTCCCTTGACCAAGCACTCTGTGGACCATCAATCAGGCAAAGTGCTGCGGACAAATGGAATTGCTTGCGTGACACCATCTACGACCAAGCCATTGCAACATACGGGAAGAGAACGAGAAGAAAGGCAGACTGGTTTGAGGCTAGTGCTGCTGTGATGGAGCCAGTTATAGAGGCAAAGCGAACTGCTTTCCTCAAGCACAAGGGAAACCCCTCACAGAGGAACCTTGACGCCTTGAGAAGGGCCAAGAGCGAAGCCCAGCAAATGGCACGTAGCTGTGCCAACAACTACTGGCTCGAGCTCTCCTCAAACATACAAAGGGCGTCAGACACGGGAGATATCAAGGGCATGTATGAAGGGATAAATCAAGCAACCGGCCCGTCCATCAAGAAAACAGCACCGCTGAAAGCCAAGACTGGTGAAGTGATCACTGACCGCAATAAGCAGATGGAAAGATGGGCCGAACACTATACGGAGTTATATGCCACTGAGAGCATTGTGTCAGAGGCGGGTCTGAATGGAGTTGCAAACCTGCCTGTTACGATGGAGCTCGACAAGGAACCCACGCAGGAAGAGCTCAGCAAAGCTATTGATAACCTTTCATGCGGCAAGACCCCAGGTGCTGACGGGATAACACCTGATGTCATAAAACTTGGGAAACCTTCGTTACTGCCGCACCTTCACGATCTCCTCTGCCTCTGTTGGAAGGATGGAGCCGTCCCCCAGGATCTGCGTGACTCCAAGATTGTCACACTGTATAAGAACATGGGGGACCGCAGTGACTGTAATAATTACCGCGGCATCTCCCTGCTTAACATCGTGGGGAAAGTCTTTGCTCGTGTCGCCCTTGCTAGACTCCACCTCCTTGCAGAACGTGTCTACCCTGAGTCACAAAGTGGCTTCAGGGCAGCAAGATCCACAGTGGACATGATTTTCACCCTTCGGCAGCTGCAGGAGAAGTGCCGGGAACAGCGGAGACCCTTATATCTCGCTTTTGTTGATCTCACTAAAGCATTCGACCTTGTCAGCAGAGATGGTCTTTTCAAGCTGCTTGCAAAGATTGGCTGCCCCCCAAAACTCCTCGCCATCATAAGATCATTCCACGAAAACACACAGGGTTCCGTCTGTTGGGAAGGAGGAACATCAGAGGCCTTTCCAATCCGCAGCGGCGTAAAACAGGGCTGCGTTCTTGCGCCAACCCTCTTTGGAATTTTCTTCTCCCTCGTTCTGCCTACTGCTTTCGGCACATGTTCTGAAGGTGTCCTCCTACACACGAGAGCACATGGGAAACTTTTCAAACTTGCCCGTTTGCGCTCCAAGACCAAGGTGACCAGTGTCCTCCTGAGGGAAATGCTTTTTGCTGATGATGCAGCTCTAGCATCCCACACCGAGTCCGGGCTCCAGAGGCTGATGGACAGGCTTTCATCTGCCTGTAAAGAGTTGGGTCTCACCATCAATCTAAAGAAGACCAATGTCATGGGCCAAGATGCTGAAACTCCACTCTCCATCTCCGTCGACAATCAGACTCTGGAATGTGTCAACACCTTTACATACCTTGGATCCGCAATCTCCATTGACTTGTCACTTGACATAGAACGTTCCATCCGGCTTGCGAGAGCCGCCACAGTGATGGCCAGGCTGTCCAAAAGAGTATGGTCGAACAACCAGCTATCCACGCGCACTAAACTCCAGGTGTAGCAAGCCTGCATCATTAGCACACTGATGTATGGCAGCGAGGCCTGGACCACCTTCACCAGACATGAGAAACAGCTAAACAGCTTCCACCTGCGCTGTCTTCGCCGCATCCAGGGAATCTCATGGCAGGACAAAGTTCCCAAGATGGAAGTCCTAGATCGTGCGCACTCCACCAGCCTGTTCACCATGCTCAGCCAACGCCGCCTGAGATGGCTTGGCCATGTCCACAGGATGGACCCCAGCCGGCTCCCCAGAGCTGTCCTTTACGGCGAATTGTCAACAGGCTCCAGACCCCTTGGTCGCCCCCGACTGTGTTTTAAGGACGTGTGCAAACGTGACATGAAACTGGCAGACATCGACCACAACAATTGGGAGGAAGCTGAAAAAGACCACAACGTTTGGAGGCAGACTGTTGCCACAGGAACCCGCCATGCCGAGGAGAAGCATATCTCCCTGTTGCAGGCGAGGAGACTAAAGCGGAAACTGCGTGACGTGGGACCTGCTCCTGTGTCAGAACCCTCCCCATACGTCTGCGCCAACTGCACCAGAGATTGTCACTCCAGAGTGGGGCTGTACAGCCACAGCCACCGCTGCAAGTAAGAATGAACTCCCCCAGGCGCAACCCATCGTCACTACTGGCGGACGGATGCCTATGACTAGATACTACATATATACTCACATCATGTATATAGTACATGTTATTATGAATGTTACTAGATACTACATATATACTTACATCGTGTATATATTACATGTTATTATGAATGTTACTAGATACTACATATATACTTACATCATGTACTGTATATACTACATGCTATTATTAATGTTACTACATGACATATATACTTACATCATGTATATATTACATGTTATTATGAATGTTACTACATGACATATATACTTACATCATGTATATATTACATGTTATTATGAATGTTACTACATGACATATATACTTACATCATGTATATATTACATGTTATTATGAATGTTACTAAATGACATATATACTTACATCATGTATATATTACATGTTATTATGAATGTTACTACATGACATATATACTTACATCATGTATATATTACATGTTATTATGAATGTTACTACATGACATATATACTTACATCATGTATATATTACATGTTATGAATGTTACTACGTGACGTATATACTTACATCATGTATATATTACATGTTATTATGAATGTTACTACATGACATATATACTTACATCATGTATATATGACATGTTATTATGAATGTTACTACGTGACGTATATACTTACATCATGTATATATTACATGTTATTATGAATGTTACTACATGACATATATACTTACATCATGTATATATTACATGTTATTATGAATGTTACTACATGACATATATACTTACATCATGTATATATGACATGTTATTATGAATGTTACTACATGACATATATACTTACATCATGTATATATTACATGTTATTATGAATGTTACTACATGACATATATACTTACATCATGTATATATTACATGTTATTATGAATGTTACTACATGACATATATACTTACATCATGTATATACTAAATGCTATTATGAATGTTATAAATAAATAAATGATAAATGGGTTGTACTTGTATAGCACTTTTCTACCTTCAAGGTACTCAAAGCACTTTGACACTACTTCCACATTCACACACACATTCACACACTGATGGAGGGAGCTGCCATGCAAGGCGCCAACCAGCACCCATCAGGAGCAAGGGTGAAGTGTCTTGCTCAGGACACAACGGACGTGACGAGGTTGGTACTAGGTGGGAATTGAACCAAGGACGCTCGGGTTGCGCACGGTCACTCTCCCACTGCGCCACGCCGTCCCCAAATGTTATTACATGACATATATACTTACATCATGTATATAGTACATGTTATTATGAATGTTACTAGATACTACATATATACTTACATCATGTATATATTACATGTTATTATGAATGTTACTACATGACATATATACTTACATCATGTATATATTACATGTTATTATGAATGTTACTACATGACATATATACTTACATCATGTATATATTACATGTTATTATGAATGTTACTACATGACATATATACTTACATCATGTATATATTACATGTTATTATGAATGTTACTACATGACATATATACTTACATCATGTATATATTACATGTTATTATGAATGTTACTACATGACATATATACTTACATTATGTATATACTACATGTTATTATGAATGTTACTACATGACATATATACCCATGCATATAAAACCTTGAAGGAGGTGTTTTGATGTTTTGAAGGGCTTTATAGGCAGAATAGAGCGACTCCCATAGGCTTTACAGTAAGCAGACTTTTGATCGCATTTAATATTTAGAATGGATTTTAAAAAACACGTCTTTCATAATGTTTGTGCAGTGCTCCTACACACTGGCTCAGCCAGGAGGTTATGTCTAAACTATTGATTACCGTTTGCAAAGACGTATTGATCGGGCTCATTCAAGAAACTTTGTTTGACTAATCCAACACAAGCAGTAGTGACCTTTGACACCATTTCCCCAATCAACTGGCAGTCACATGACCCTACTCAAACAATGCGCTGGAAACAGTGAATAAGGTCAAAACTATTCAGTGTTTACTTACAAACTGGAAAAACAAGTTCATATTTCACATCCAACTCCAGAAAACATCTTGTACTTACGTCTTTTATTATTGTCTATCAATGTTCTCAATCATCAGCTCTTTGTCTCCTCAGCTCTTTGTCATCTCAGCTATTTGTCATCTCAGCTATTTGTCATCTCAGCTATTTGTCATCTCAGCTATTTGTCATCTCAGCTCTTTGTCATCTCAGCTATTTGTCATCTCAGCTATTTGTCATCTCAGCTATTTGTCATCTCAGCTCTTTGTCATCTCAGCTATTTGTCATCTCAGATCTTTGTCATCTCATTGATTGAGACTTTTATTAGTAGATTGCACAGTACAGTACATATTATTAGTAGATTGCACAGTACAGTACATATTATTAGTAGATTGTACAGTACAGTACATATTATTAGTAGATTGCACAGTACAGTACATATTATTAGTAGATTGTACAGTACAGTACATATTATTAGTAGATTGCACAGTACAGTACATATTATTAGTAGATTGCACAGTACAGTACATATTATTAGTAGATTGCACAGTACAGTACATATTATTAGTAGATTGCACAGTACAGTACATATTATTAGTAGATTGCACAGTACAGTACATATTATTAGTAGATTGCACAGTACAGTACATATTATTAGTAGATTGTACAGTACAGTACATATTATTAGTAGATTGCACAGTACAGTACATATTATTAGTAGATTGTACAGTACAGTACATATTATTAGTAGATTGCACAGTACAGTACATATTATTAGTAGATTGCACAGTACAGTACATATTATTAGTAGATTGCACAGTACAGTACATATTATTAGTAGATTGCACAGTACAGTACATATTATTAGTAGATTGCACAGTACAGTACATATTCCCTACAATTGACCACTAAATGGTAACACCCCAATAAGTTTTTCAACTTGTTTAAGTCGGGGTCCACGTTCATCAATTCATGGTACACTTGTGTCTCTTTCATCTCAGGTCTTTGTCTTCCCAAGTCTTTGTCATTTCAGGACATGACATCATCACAACTGGACAGTTTGGTTTGTACTAGAAGAGGTTTCACCTCTTATCTGAGTAGACTTCATCAGTTCTAGTCTTAGACTTAGATTGTTCCATCTAGTCTTTGACTTGGATTGGTCACATCTAGTCTTAGATTTAGATTGGTCACATGTAGTCTTAAACTTAGATTGGACAGATCTAGTCCAGCGCCTGGTGCCAAAACTCCAAATATTTATACTCCAAATCCCGGGGTGTGTGCCTGGGCAATGTTGTCCTATGCTAGTAAAAAAAACAACTGTTGAGATGCAAACAAACAATCCTACTGTCAAGAGCAGGGATCCCAAAACTACGGCTCGCGGGCCAGATCCAGCCCGCCAGCGTTCGATATATGGCCCGCAGGAAGTCCCAAGTTAATATGTTGAAGAGGTTCATTTAGCTTACTGACGTGTATTTATAAATGGTTGATTTCTATAGGCTAGTAAGCTAAAATGTTGTACCCGACAAGTTTCGGCTACCTTGCTTCTGCAGCCTTCATCAGAGGTGTCACGTGATGTTAGCGTGACCTTGTCTGTGACGAGTTGTATGGATTGCACCATCCAACCTAAAGTGGTGGGATGGCGGCGTCCCCTGGTGTGCACCGGGGGTAGGGCGGGGCGCCCCCTGTCGTCTGGATGTCTACCAAACGGCCGGGGTCGGCCCTGCAGGACAGTGTCCCAGGTGTGGGATAGTTGGTAGGATGTCTACCAAACGGCCGGGGTCGGCCCTGCAGGACAGTGTCCCAGGTGTGGGATAGTTGGTAGGATGTCTACCAAACGGCCGGGGTCGGCCCTGCAGGACAGTGTCCCAGGTGTGGGATAGTTGGTAGGATGTCTACCAAACGGCCGGGGTCGGCCCTGCAGGACAGTGTCCCAGGTGTGAGATAGTTGGTAGTATGTCTACCAAACGGCCGGGGTCGGCCCTGCAGGACAGTGTCCCAGGTGTGGGATAGTTGGTAGGATGTCTACCAAACGGCCGGGGTCGGCCCTGCAGGACAGTGTCCCAGGTGTGGGATAGTTGGTAGGATGTCTACCAAACGGCCGGGGTCGGCCCTGCAGGACAGTGTCCCAGGTGTGAGATAGTTGGTAGGATGTCTACCAAACGGCCGGGGTCGGCCCTGCAGGACAGTGTCCCAGGTGTGGGATAGTTGGTAGGATGTCTACCAAACGGCCGGGGTCGGCCCTGCAGGACAGTGTCCCAGGTGTGGGATAGTTGGTAGGATGTCTACCAAACGGCCGGGGTCGGCCCTGCAGGACAGTGTCCCAGGTGTGAGATAGTTGGTAGGATGTCTACCAAACGGCCGGGGTCGGCCCTGCAGGACAGTGTCCCAGGTGTGGGATAGTTGGTAGGATGTCTACCAAACGGCCGGGGTCGGCCCTGCAGGACAGTGTCCCAGGTGTGGGATAGTTGGTAGGATGTCTACCAAACGGCCGGGGTCGGCCCTGCAGGACAGTGTCCCAGGTGTGAGATAGTTGGTAGGATGTCTACCAAACGGCCGGGGTCGGCCCTGCAGGACAGTGTCCCAGGTGTGGGATAGTTGGTAGGATGTCTACCAAACGGCCGGGGTCGGCCCTGCAGGACAGTGTCCCAGGTGTGGGATAGTTGGTAGGATGTCTACCAAACGGCCGGGGGCGGCCCTGCAGGACAGTGTCCCAGGTGTGGGATAGTTGGTAGGATGTCTACCAAACGGCCGGGGTCGGCCCTGCAGGACAGTGTCCCAGGTGTGGGATAGTTGGTAGGATGTCTACCAAACAGCCGGGGTCGGCCCTGCAGGACAGTGTCCCAGGTGTGGGATAGTTGGTAGGATGTCTACCAAACGGCCGGGGGCGGCCCTGCAGGACAGTGTCCCAGGTGTGGGATAGTTGGTAGGATCTCTACCAAACGGCCGGTGGGCGGCCCTGCAGGACAGTGTCCCAGGTGTGGGATAGTTGGTAGGATGTCTACCAAACGGCCGGGGTCGGCCCTGCAGGACAGTGTCCCAGGTGTGGGATAGTTGGTAGGATGTCTACCAAACGGCCGGGGTCGGCCCTGCAGGACAGTGTCCCAGGTGTGGGATAGTTGGTAGGATGTCTACCAAACGGCCGGGGTCGGCCCTGCAGGACAGTGTCCCAGGTGTGGGATAGTTGGTAGGATGTCTACCAAACGGCCGGGGGCGGCCCTGCAGGACAGTGTCCCAGGTGTGGGATAGTTGGTAGGATGTCTACCAAACGGCCGGGGGCGGCCCTGCAGGACAGTGTCCCAGGTGTAGGATAGTTGGTACAGTCTTTGGGGCCCGCTTCCAGATGGAATTTGTTGCTTTCCATTCTAATGACCTTGGCTGCCAACCAGTTCATTAGATGGTTTTCTCTCTTGCAGTGATCTGAAATGGCTGATTTCAGATTTTCCTGCGTTGCGTTCATTCTCGTAGCACGGGTGAGCGTTCCAGATGTTCCCTTTTCACATTCTTTCTGGTGTTCCTTTTTGTGTGTGCTGAACTGTCGACCTGTCTCTGCTATGTATATTTGATAAGGAATGTGACCACAATGTTTCTAACTCCTGTTATTTGATGGAGGTTAAATTGCAGAGCCTTTTAGGAATGTTTGAAAGGACAGTGTTGTAGTGTGTGTGAATAGGTGAATGTGGAAATAGTCTTAAAGGTAGAAAAGTGCTATCCAAATATAACCGATTTACCATTTATGGTTCCTTTTTTGGACTGTGATGTCCACATTAAAAACAACAGGCGCTTCCATGTCGGGGTTTACAAAAACCCACACATACCCACTAATACCCACTTTTTGACGCACACCACCCATTGGAACACAAACTGGGCATTGGCAGAACCCTACTACACAGATCTGGTAATGTCCCTACCAGCCCACAGGCCAAAGAGGAAGAGCATAGGCATCTAAGGGAAGCCCTTACAACCTGTGTTTACCCCAGCTCATTGTTTGTTAAAATTGCATCCAGTTCCGGAAAAAACAAGAACAGAGTAGATGAGGAGGAAAAAAGTGACGCAAAAAAATATTGTTATTCAATATGTATCAGGTCTATGTGAGAAACTCCGAAAAATTGTTAACCAACACAACATCCTAGGTAAACTTCAAACACGGCAACATCCTGAGACAGACACTGGTGCCTCCTAAAGACAAGACACTCCACTCCCACAAAGACAATCTGGTGTGTGCTATCCAGTGCAATGATGAATATACCGATTCATATAATGGGGAAACAAAACAACCACTAAAACGACGCAAGGCACAGCAAAGTCTTCAGGTCTAGACTCAGATGTCTACCTGCACCTCAGGGAGAAACAGCGGTCTTTGACAACAAAGTCTTCAGGTCTAGACTTAGATGTCTACCTGCACCTCAGGGAGAAACAGCTGTCTTTGACAACAAAGTCTTCAGGTCTAGACTCAGATGTCTACCTGCACCTCAGGGAGAAACAGCGGTCTTTGACAACAAAGTCTTCAGGTCTAGACTTAGATGTCTACCTGCACCTCAGGGAGAAACAGCGGTCTTTGACAACAAAGTCTTCAGGTCTAGACCTAGATGTCTACCTGCACCTCAGGGAGAAACAGCTGTCTTTGACAACAAAGTCTTCAGGTCTAGACTCAGATGTCTACCTGCAGCTCAGGGAGAAACAGCGGTCTTTGACAACAAAGTCTTCAGGTCTAGACTCAGATGTCTACCTGCAGCTCAGGGAGAAACAGCGGTCTTTGACAACAAAGTCTTCAGGTCTAGACTTAGATGTCTACCTGCACCTCAGGGAGAAACAGCGGTCTTTGACAACAAAGTCTTCAGGTCTAGACTCAGATGTCTACCTGCACCTCAGGGAGAAACAGCGGTCTTTGACAACAAAGTCTTCAGGTCTAGACTTAGATGTCTACCTGCACCTCAGGGAGAAACAGCGGTCTTTGACAACAAAGTCTTCAGGTCTAGACTCAGATGTCTACCTGCACCTCAGGGAGAAACAGCGGTCTTTGACAACAAAGTCTTCAGGTCTAGACTCAGATGTCTACCTGCACCTCAGGGAGAAACAGCGGTCTTTGACAACAAAGTCTTCAGGTCTAGACTTAGATGTCTACCTGCACCTCAGGGAGAAACAGCGGTCTTTGACAACAAAGTCTTCAGGTCTAGACTCAGATGTCTACCTGCACCTCAGGGAGAAACAGCGGTCTTTGACAACAAAGTCTTCAGGTCTAGACTCAGATGTCTACCTGCAGCTCAGGGAGAAACAGCGGTCTTTGACAACAAAGTCTTCAGGTCTAGACTTAGATGTCTACCTGCACCTCAGGGAGAAACAGCCGTCTTTGACAACAAAGTCTTCAGGTCTAGACTCAGATGTCTACCTGCACCTCAGGGAGAAACAGCTGTCTTTGACAACAAAGTCTTCAGGTCTAGACTCAGATGTCTACCTGCACCTCAGGGAGAAACAGCGGTCTTTGACAACAAAGTCTTCAGGTCTAGACTCAGATGTCTACCTGCACCTCAGGGAGAAACAGCGGTCTTTGACAACAAAGTCTTCAGGTCTAGACTCAGATGTCTACCTGCACCTCAGGGAGAAACAGCTGTCTTTGACAACAAAGTCTTCAGGTCTAGACTCAGATGTCTACCTGCACCTCAGGGAGAAACAGCGGTCTTTGACAACAAAGTCTTCAGGTCTAGACTCAGATGTCTACCTGCACCTCAGGGAGAAACAGCGGTCTTTGACAACAAAGTCTTCAGGTCTAGACTTAGATGTCTACCTGCACCTCAGGGAGAAACAGCTGTCTTTGACAACAAAGTCTTCAGGTCTAGACTCAGATGTCTACCTGCACCTCAGGGAGAAACAGCGGTCTTTGACAACAAAGTCTTCAGGTCTAGACTCAGATGTCTACCTGCACCTCAGGGAGAAACAGCGGTCTTTGACAACAAAGTCTTCAGGTCTAGACTTAGATGTCTACCTGCACCTCAGGGAGAAACAGCGTTCTCTGACAACAAAGTCTTCAGGTCTAGACTTAGATGTCTACCTGCACCTCAGGGAGAAACAGCTGTCTTTGACAACAAAGTCTTCAGGTCTAGACTCAGATGTCTACCTACAACTCGGGGAAAAACAGCCGTCTTTGACAACAAAGTCTTCAGGTCTAGACTCAGATGTCTACCTACAACTCGGGGAAAAACAGCCGTCTTTGACAACAAAGTCTTCAGGTCTAGACTCAGATGTCTACCTGCACCTCAGGGAGAAACAGCGATCTTTGACAACAAAGTCTTCAGGTCTAGACTCAGATGTCTACCTGCACCTCAGGGAGAAACAGCTGTCTTTGACAACAAAGTCTTCAGGTCTAGACTCAGATGTCTACCTGCACCTCAGGGAGAAACAGTCGTCTTTGACAACAAAGTTTTCGGGTCCAAACTCAGATGTCTACCTGCAGCTCAGGGAGAAACAGCGTTCTCTGACAACAAAGTCTTCAGGTCTAGACTTAGAGGTCTACCTGCAACTCAGGGAGAAACAGCCGTCTTTGACAACAAAGTCTTCAGGTCTAGACTCAGATGTCTACCTGCAACTTAGGGAGAAACAGCGTTCTCTGACAACAAAGTCTTCAGGTCTAGACTTAGAGGTCTACCTGCAACTCAGGGAGAAACAGCCGTCTTTGACAACAAAGTCTTCAGGTCTAGACTCAGATGTCTACCTGCAACTTAGGGAGAAACAGCGTTCTCTGACAACAAAGTCTTTAGGTCTAGACTCAGATGTCTACTTACAACTCGGGGAGAAACAGCGGTCTTTGACAACAAAGTCTTCAGGTCTAGACTCAGATGTCTACCTGCACCTCAGGGAGAAACAGCGGTCTTTGACAACAAAGTCTTCAGGTCTAGACTTAGATGTCTACCTGCACCTCAGGGAGAAACAGCTGTCTTTGACAACAAAGTCTTCAGGTCTAGACTCAGATGTCTACCTGCACCTCAGGGAGAAACAGCCGTCTTTGACAACAAAGTCTTCAGGTCTAGACTCAGATGTCTACCTGCACCTCAGGGAGAAACAGCCGTCTTTGACAACAAAGTCTTCAGGTCTAGACTCAGATGTCTACCTGCACCTCAGGGAGAAACAGCTGTCTTTGACAACAAAGTCTTCAGGTCTAGACTCAGATGTCTACCTGCACCTCAGGGAGAAACAGCCGTATTTGACAACAAAGTCTTCAGGTCTAGACTCAGATGTCTACCTGCAACTCGGGGAAAAACAGCCGTCTTTGACAACAAAGTCTTCAGGTCTAGACTCAGATGTCTACCTGCACCTCAGGGAGAAACAGCTGTCTTTGACAACAAAGTCTTCAGGTCTAGACTCAGATGTCTACCTGCACCTCAGGGAGAAACAGCTGTCTTTGACAACAAAGTCTTCAGGTCTAGACTCAGATGTCTACCTGCACCTCAGGGAGAAACAGCGGTCTTTGACAACAAAGTCTTCAGGTCTAGACTCAGATGTCTACCTGCACCTCAGGGAGAAACAGCTGTCTTTGACAACAAAGTCTTCAGGTCTAGACTCAGATGTCTACCTGCACCTCAGGGAGAAACAGTCGTCTTTGACAACAAAGTTTTCGGGTCCAAACTCAGATGTCTACCTGCAGCTCAGGGAGAAACAGCGGTCTTTGACAACAAAGTCTTCAGGCCTAGACTCAGGTGTCTACCTGCACCTCAGGGAGAAACAGCGTTCTCTGACAACAAAGTCTTCAGGTCTAGACTTAGAGGTCTACCTGCAACTCAGGGAGAAACAGCCGTCTTTGACAACAAAGTCTTCAGGCCTAGACTCAGACGTCTACCTGCACCTCAAGGAGAAACAGTCGTCTTTGACAACAAAGTTTTCGGGTCTAAACTCAGATGTCTACCTGCACCTCAGGGAGAAACAGCGGTCTTTGACAACAAAGTCTTCAGGCCTAGACTCAGATGTCTACCTGCACCTCAGGGAGAAACAGCGTTCTCTGACAACAAAGTCTTCAGGTCTAGACTCAGATGTCTACCTACAACTCGGGGAAAAACAGCCGTCTTTGACAACAAAGTCTTCAGGTCTAGACTCAGATGTCTACCTGCACCTCAGGGAGAAACAGCGGTCTTTGACAACAAAGTCTTCAGGTCTAGACTCAGATGTCTACCTGCACCTCAGGGAGAAACAGCTGTCTTTGACAACAAAGTCTCCAGGTCTAGACTTAGATGTCTACCTGCACCTCAGGGAGAAACAGCCGTCTTTGACAACAAAGTCTTCAGGTCTAGACTCAGATGTCTACCTACAACTCGGGGAAAAACAGCGGTCTTTGACAACAAAGTCTCCAGGTCTAGACTCAGATGTCTACCTGCACCTCAGGGAGAAACAGCGGTCTTTGACAACAAAGTCTTCAGGTCTAGACTCAGATGTCTACCTGCACCTCAGGGAGAAACAGCCGTCTTTGACAACAAAGTCTTCAGGTCTAGACTCAGATGTCTACCTGCACCTCAGGGAAAAACAGCCGTCTTTGACAACAAAGTCTTCAAGTCTAGACTCAGATGTCAACCTGCACCTCAGGGAGAAACAGCTGTCTTTGACAACAAAGTCTCCAGGTCTAGACTTAGATGTCTACCTGCACCTCAGGGAGAAACAGCCGTCTTTGACAACAAAGTCTTCAGGTCTAGACTCGGATGTCTACCTACAACTCGGGGAAAAACAGCGGTCTTTGACAACAAAGTCTTCAGGTCTAGACTCAGATGTCTACCTGCACCTCAGGGAGAAACAGCCGTCTTTGACAACAAAGTCTTCAGGTCTAGACTCAGATGTCTACCTGCACCTCAGGGAGAAACAGCCGTCTTTGACAACAAAGTCTTCAGGTCTAGACTCAGATGTCTACCTACAACTCGGGGAAAAACAGCCGTCTTTGACAACAAAGTCTTCAGGTCTAAACTTAGAGGTCTACCTGCACCTCAGGGAGAAACAGCACTGCTTTGAGAAGAAACATGTACAGATTCTGGACAAGGACGACGGATGGTATGAAAGAGGAGTTGTCAAGGTTGAAAAACCCTCCCTGAAGGGAGTAGGTGGTCTGCGACATCACCTGTCTCTCACATACAACACTGTCCCTTCAACTATTCCTAATAGACTCAGCAAGTTATCCTCCAACAAATAACAGGAGTTAGAAACATGGTGCTCACAGAAGGTGACCACAATGCCGTTTGTTTACAACTGAATGGAATTTTTACACTAGGGTTGTCCCGATCCGATATTTGCATCAGATTGGCCGCCGATATTTGCCAAAAAATGCGTATCGGCAAGGCATGGGAAAATGCCGATCCAGATCCAGTTTTCTTTAAAAACTCTGGTCCGTGTTTTCCAACGCACCGATTTAAATAATACATTCCACTCATCTACTGCTCCCTAAATTCCGTTCTGCATTTTCCAGAACACCTTCAAAACATCCACAAGTCTGTGTTCCAACCAATCAGATGGCCGTGTGAATTAAAAGTTACGGAAAAAATGTCAGCTGTGTGGGATTATTTTACCCTAAAAAACGAAAAAGATGAAGAGGTGGAGTGCAAAACATGCCAACATAAAGTCAAGCGTGGTGGTAAAGTTGTAAGACATTTTAATGACTCTTGTGAGTGAGAGGCTTTTTAGCACTCATAGATGAAGACAGGAGCAGGCTGACACCTGAGCATCTTCAAGTGCTCGTCTTTGTTAGAAAGAATCTCCCCATTATGCTTGGACTTCAATTGTTTGCCCCCCCCCCCCCCCCTGACAGGGGCAAACAATTGAAGGGAGTGTGTGGATATTTATTTATTCATTAATTTTTTTCTAAAGTTTACACTTGTTCAAGCGCAAGTATTGATGCTGAGTTATAGATATTTTATCCCATTCAGGTTGTTTGTGTGTTTTGCTTTTTTAATAATGTTTACAGCATTATTTGCACTTTATACTGTTCACTTTTTTACTGTTTAATGATGCCATTTATGTTTGTCATTAGGGCTGGGCGATATTGGCTTTTATTAATATCGCAATATTTTGATGCCATATTGCGATATACAATATATATTACGATATTTTGCCTTGGCCTTGATTGAACACTTGATACATATAATGACAGCAGTATGATGATTCTATGTGTCTACATTCAAACATTCTTCTTCATACTGCATTCATATATGCACATTTTAAACTTTCATGCAGAGAGGGAAATCACAACTAAGTCAATTGAGCAAAAGTGTATTCATTAAATACTCTTCATTCTCTCACGGGTGACTTTTTAAATGAAAGAACAAATTAATAGTGTTGCTACCTTTTTGTAGTAACACTTTTGCTGCATACTTTGCATTGATTGATTAATACTTTTATTAGTAGATTGCACAGTTCAGTACATATTCCCTACAATTGACCACTAAATGGTAACACTCCAATAAGTTTTTCAACTTGTTTAAGTCGGGATCCATGTTAATCAATTGATGGTACAAATATATACTATCAGCATAATACAGTCATCACACAGGTTCATCATCAGAGTATATACATTGAATTATGTACATTATTGATGGTACAAATATATACTATCAGCATAATACAGTCATCACACAGGTTCATCATCAGAGTATATACATTGAATTATGTACATTATTGATGGTACAAATATATACTATCAGCATAATGCAGTCATCACACAGGTTAATCATCATAGTATATACATTGAACAGCATATTGCTGTTGTCTGCTGAATATCTTGCCACTTGGAACCAAACCCCCACCAGATGATGGACCCCCTGCTCTTTATGTTGGGCTTTTATTGTTTTTCCTCCATTCGTGATAAGTTTGGCACCATCTCTTTCTCTCTGATCAGCGAGAGCTATGACGCTAGACTCGCGAGATTATGTGACGTATGTAAGAAGGCGGGCTTGTTTTCCGTATCTGTGAGAATGAGAGACGAGGAGGACTGAGAAAGGCCTGTTGTGTGATGCCTGCAGCTAAAAGTAACTCCACCTGCCTCAGCTAACCTTAGCCATGCTAACGTTAGCTCTCGGCGAGAGCACATGACGCTAGACACGTGACAGTGTGTGACGTATGGAAGAAGGCAGGCTTATTTGACGTCTCTGTGAGAAGGACAGACGAGAAGGAGTGAGACACGCCAGTAATGTAATGCCCGCAGCTTAAAGCAACTGTGTGAGAACACATCATCGAATATGACCATATAGTCATTTTCTGTATCGCACAGAGACAAACCTGCCATGTATCGTATATATCCATATATCGCCCAGCCCTATTTGTCATGTATAATTTTTGATATTTTGTTTTTATCCTTGAATACCAGCTATAATGTATTATTCAAACTCACCTCATTCAGCTGGCTAGTTGTTATCAAGAGTACTTCAATCCTTTCCAGCATGAATCTGACAACTAAGTAGGCTAAATAACTTCAAACTCTAATACATGCTCGGATAGGCCAGTATCGGCCAGTATCGGTATCGGATCGGAAGTGCAAAAACAATATCGGTATCGGATCGGAAGTGCAAAAACCTGGATCGGGACTTCCATGGTTTACACCGGGGATTCCGACTATTTAGGACTGGTAGTAGTGGATCCACAACCATCCTTCTGCCACACAACACCCCAACGCTAACGAGGGGAAATTAGTCTTAAACAACTGTCTTTGGCTTTGACAATAGGATCCTGGTTTTAGAGTATAATTATTTGGAGTTTTGGCGCCTCGATGTGACCAATCACAGTCTATGAGCACCAACTGATGAGGCCTCCTCGAGTGAGTCTTTTATATTTTAGCAGCGCAGAAGCTAACATTAACCCTGTTAGATTGTCAAAAGTGACTCCATCCTTTGTGGTACTTGTAGTGTTGATTAGGTGACAAAGTCTGGAATTTTTCATTATCACTGGGCTAAAATGAACTAAAAAAGATAAAAGGAGCAAAAAGACGTGATGTAATTACAAAAAGCTGAAATTTTGACAATAATAATAACAATACATTTTATCACTATAAGCACATACCATACCAACTATTATGTTGGTTTTGGGGGTGGGTTTTTTTACCCAAAAAAACCTCCAAAATGACCCAAAATACTTCGACTTTTTATAAGTGAAAATGTTAGGACACCCCTGAGTTATTTTGAAATCGTCAACTTTTTTCCCCCATTGCATCACAATTGTTTGCTGTTATTTTCCTATCTTTCTGTTGTTGTTTTTTCAAAAATATGTTGCGGAACAACAAAACTTTGGCCACACCTGTGTAATATCATGTTTTTTGTGTGGTCAAGTTCAAAAGATATGCCATCGTTTGCAGTACACAATATTTCTGTCTAAATTGAAAGAAAAATTGAGGCATACTTTTTGCAGGCTTTCGCAGGCCACAAATACCAAGTGGCCCCAGGCCTTGAATTTGACATGTGTGCACTAAAGTACCAGTACTTCTCACTTGCTTTGGAGCCAACTCAGACTGGGACAAATACGAACCTAAAACATTTTCAATAATTGTGTGTCAAGTTTTTCATGGGCGAGCTCCGTATTAGATTGCAACTCTCGTCTGCCATTGTATTGTTTTCATTAGCACTTGGCACTTGCACACTTGTGTCTCAGATGAGCGCAGAGCGTTGCCAACAGTCACAAGATCAGCCAAGTATGCTGCAACAAGACCATGGACACAAACACAAGGACTTTGGTAAGTATCCTAGAAACAACCCAAGAGCCAAAGGAGAGAAAAGGTATGTTTTGTAGTAGCTGCATTTTGTACTAACTGGAGCTTGTGGAGAAGACGCTGATTTACGGCAGTTTATAGAGCTAATAAAAGCAGGAATAACTATTTCTGCAACCAAGGGCTCCACCTTTGTCAAGAGCATGAGCTGCTCTGACCACAGAGCTAATTTGTTGTAGACATTTCAGGCTGTTGTCAAGAATCATACGCTTAGAATCTTCCCAGCACAAGCCATGGTGCTCGAACCTGACTCTGGCCAGATCCTTGTAGTTGGCTGAGCTCCACACAAGGATCTGGGACTTCTCAATAGGAGATGTATTTCAGAAGGCGGGGCGTGGTCAAAAAGTCCTCGCATGTGATTGGATAATTCACTTGTCCGTTATCTTGAAGGAGGTGCTACTTCAAGCTCTGACATGGAAATCAAGCCGTGACGCTGATGAGAGCCACGCTGGGATATCCAAACTCGGTCAAAAGAAGAGCCAAAACATCCTTGCCACCAATAAATGCCTTCAAAAGCCTTCTCTGTTCATATTTGAACGAATGAATAATCCATAGATTGCAGCTGTTTGGTCCAATGTCAGCACAGGACGCAGCGAGGACTGCGTCCCGCCGTTGTTGTTTGAATCAAACAGTCGCTTGGGTGCTACGTCACATCTATGCAGTCCCGCCCGGCAACCCTGATTGGTTTATTATTGTTTGCTATCTTCAAAGAGTTTGCAATGCATTTAACCCAGATCATTGTGTGCAGCTCAGCCAACTACAACGGTCTGGCTAGCATAAATATCTCTGCCAAAATGTAAAAAAAAAAACTGTTTAGTTGTACTGTGCAGGTTTGAAATAAATATTTCAATTCAATGGTGGCTATGCTAGATACAAATATACACATTTTTATACACACATACATACATACATATATATATATATATATATATATATATATATATATATATATACACACACACACACACACACACACACACACACACATATATATATATAGATACATACACACGTACAAACATAGTATATATAAATATAATGACTTTTTAATGTTAATACTGTATACTCATTATTTTCTATTACTATTGTAAATACTTTTTTCAAGATCATGGAAAGGTTTTGGCAAAGGCGTCCAGTATTTATTGACTAGTGGACATTTGTTTTCCAGTGACAGAAAATGTCCCCAAGAGACAGCGTGAGAAGGTAAAAGAAGTCAGCAAGATGATCCTCCACACACATCTGGGAACTCAGCAACAGGAGAAGTTTACTAGCCCACAGCAAACATCAGCTACCATCGGCTGATCCCCAGCAGTGGGGGCGTGTCTCCACTGCTGGGCGCAATATGATAGGCCAAACAAGGCTGACCTGTTGAAATAGTGGAAAAGAGGGCGGGGCAAGTGAAAATACAGAAAGAAAAGAAACAGACCAAGCAGTCACTGAATGAAGAGTTAGTCATGTTCAACCATGAAACATTTGACCAAGCAGTCACTAAATGAAGAGTTAGTCATGTTCAACCATGGAACATTTGACCAAGCAGTCACTAAATGAAGAGTTAGTCATGTTCAACCATGAAACATTTGACCAAGCAGTCACTAAATGAAGACTTAGTTGTGTTCAACCATGAAACATTTGACCAAGCAGTCACTAAATGAAGAGTTAGTTGTGTTCAACCATGAAACATTTGACCAAGCAGTCACTAAATGAAGAGTTAGTCGTGTTCAACCATGAAACATTTGACCAAGCAGTCACTAAATGAAGAGTTAGTCGTGTTCAACCATGAAACATTTGACCAAGCAGTCACTAAATGAAGAGTTAGTCGTGTTCAACCATGAAACACTGGACCAAGCAGTCACTAAATGAAGAGTTAGTCGTGTTCAACCATGAAACATTTGACCAAGCAGTCACTAAATGAAGAGTTAGTCGTGTTCAACCATGAAACATTTGACCAAGCAGTCACTAAATGAAGAGTTAGTTGTGTTCAACCATGAAACATTTGACCAAGCAGTCACTAAATGAAGAGTTAGTCATGCTCAACCATGAATCATTTGACCAAGCAGTCACTAAATGAAGAGTTAGTCATGTTCAACCATAAAACATTTGACCAAGCAGTCACTAAATGAAGAGTTAGTTGTGTTCAACCATGAAACATTTGACCAAGCAGTCACTAAATGAAGAGTTAGTCATGCTCAACCATGAAACATTTGACCAAGCAGTCACTAAATGAAGAGTTAGTCATGTTCAACCATGAAACATTTGACCAAGCAGTCACTAAATGAAGAGTTAGTCATGTTCAACCATGAAACATTTGACCAAGCAGTCACTAAATGAAGAGTTAGTTGTGTTCAACCATGAAACATTTGACCAAGCAGTCACTAAATGAAGAGTTAGTTGTGTTCAACCATGAAACATTTGACCAAGCAGTCACTAAATGAAGAGTTAGTCGTGTTCAACCATGAAACATTTGACCAAGCAGTCACTAAATGAAGAGTTAGTCGTGTTCAACCATGAAACATTTGACCAAGCAGTCACTAAATGAAGAGTTAGTCGTGTTCAACCATGAAACACTGGACCAAGCAGTCACTAAATGAAGAGTTAGTCGTGTTCAACCATGAAACATTTGACCAAGCAGTCACTAAATGAAGAGTTAGTCGTGTTCAACCATGAAACATTTGACCAAGCAGTCACTAAATGAAGAGTTAGTTGTGTTCAACCATGAAACATTTGACCAAGCAGTCACTAAATGAAGAGTTAGTCATGCTCAACCATGAAACATTTGACCAAGCAGTCACTAAATGAAGAGTTAGTCATGTTCAACCATAAAACATTTGACCAAGCAGTCACTAAATGAAGAGTTAGTTGTGTTCAACCATGAAACATTTGACCAAGCAGTCACTAAATGAAGAGTTAGTCATGCTCAACCATGAAACATTTGACCAAGCAGTCACTAAATGAAGAGTTAGTCATGTTCAACCATGAAACATTTGACCAAGCAGTCACTAAATGAAGAGTTAATCATGTTCAACCATGAAACATTTGACCAAGCAGTCACTAAATGAAGAGTTAATCATGTTCAACCATGAAACATTTAACCAAGCAGGCACTAAATGAAGAGTTAGTTATGTTCGACCATGAAACATTTGACTAAGCAGGCACTAAATGAAGAGTTAGTCATGTTCAACCATGAAACATTTGACCAAGCAGTCACTAAATGAAGGGTCAATCATGTTCAACCATGAAACATTTGACCAAGCAGGCACTAAATGAAGAGTTAGTCATGTTCAACCATGAAACATTTGACTAAGCAGGCACTAAATGAAGAGTTAATCATGTTCAACCATGAAACACTGGACCAAGCAGTCACTAAATGAAGAGTTAGTCATGTTCAACCATGAAACATTTGACCAAGCAGTCACTAAATGAGGAGTTAGTCATGTTCAACCATGAAACATTTGACCAAGCAGTCACTAAATGAAGAGTTAATCATGTTCAACCATGAAACACTGGACCAAGCAGTCACTAAATGAAGAGTTAGTCATGTTCAACCATGAAACATTTGACCAAGCAGTCACTAAATGAAGAGTTAGTCATGTTCAACCATGAAACACTGGACCAAGCAGTCACTAAATGAAGAGTTAGTCATGTTCAACCATGAAACACTGGACCAAGCAGTCACTAAATGAAGAGTTAGTCATGTTCAACCATGAAACATTTGACCAAGCAGTCACTAAATGAGGAGTTAGTCATGTTCAACCATGAAACATTTGACCAAGCAGTCACTAAATGAAGAGTTAGTCATGTTCAACCATGAAACATTTGACCAAGCAGTCACTAAATGAAGAGTTAGTCATGTTCAACCATGAAACATTTGACCAAGCAGTCACTAAATGAAGAGTTAGTCGTGTTCAACCATGAAACATTGGACCAAGCAGTCACTAAAGGAAGAGTTAGTTGTTTTCAACCATGAAACATTTGACCAAGCAGGCACTAAATGAAGAGTTAGTCATGTTCAACCATGAAACATTTGACCAAGCAGTCACTAAATGAAGAGTTAGTTGTGTTCAACCGTGAAACATTTGACCAAGCAGTCACTAAATGAAGAGTTAGTCATGCTCAACCATGAAACATTTGACCAAGCAGGCACTAAATGAAGAGTTAGTCATGTTCAACCATGAAATATTTGACCAAGCAGTCACTAAATGAAGAGTTAATCATGTTCAACCATGAAACATTTGACCAAGCAGTCACTAAATGAAGAGTTAATCATGTTCAACCATGAAACATTTAACCAAGCAGGCACTAAATGAAGAGTTAGTTATGTTCGACCATGAAACATTTGACTAAGCAGGCACTAAATGAAGAGTTAGTCATGTTCAACCATGAAACATTTGACCAAGCAGTCACTAAATGAAGGGTCAATCATGTTCAACCATGAAACATTTGACCAAGCAGGCACTAAATGAAGAGTTAGTCATGTTCAACCATGAAACATTTGACTAAGCAGGCACTAAATGAAGAGTTAATCATGTTCAACCATGAAACACTGGACCAAGCAGTCACTAAATGAAGAGTTAGTCATGTTCAACCATGAAACATTTGACCAAGCAGTCACTAAATGAGGAGTTAGTCATGTTCAACCATGAAACATTTGACCAAGCAGTCACTAAATGAAGAGTTAATCATGTTCAACCATGAAACACTGGACCAAGCAGTCACTAAATGAAGAGTTAGTCATGTTCAACCATGAAACATTTGACCAAGCAGTCACTAAATGAAGAGTTAGTCATGTTCAACCATGAAACACTGGACCAAGCAGTCACTAAATGAAGAGTTAGTCATGTTCAACCATAAAACATTTGACCAAGCAGTCACTAAATGAAGAGTTAGTTGTGTTCAACCATGAAACATTTGACCAAGCAGTCACTAAATGAAGAGTTAGTCATGCTCAACCATGAAACATTTGACCAAGCAGTCACTAAATGAAGAGTTAGTCATGTTCAACCATGAAACATTTGACCAAGCAGTCACTAAATGAAGAGTTAGTCATGTTCAACCATGAAACATTTGACCAAGCAGTCACTAAATGAAGAGTTAGTCGTGTTCAACCATGAAACATTGGACCAAGCAGTCACTAAAGGAAGAGTTAGTTGTTTTCAACCATGAAACATTTGACCAAGCAGTCACTAAATGAAGAGTTAATCATGTTCAACCATGAAACATTTAACCAAGCAGGCACTAAATGAAGAGTTAGTTATGTTCGACCATGAAACATTTGACTAAGCAGGCACTAAATGAAGAGTTAGTCATGTTCAACCATGAAACATTTGACCAAGCAGTCACTAAATGAAGGGTCAATCATGTTCAACCATGAAACATTTGACCAAGCAGGCACTAAATGAAGAGTTAGTCATGTTCAACCATGAAACATTTGACTAAGCAGGCATTAAATGAAGAGTTAATCATGTTCAACCATGAAACACTGGACCAAGCAGTCACTAAATGAAGAGTTAGTCATGTTCAACCATGAAACATTTGACCAAGCAGTCACTAAATGAGGAGTTAGTCATGTTCAACCATGAAACATTTGACCAAGCAGTCACTAAATGAGGAGTTAGTCATGTTCAACCATGAAACATTTGACCAAGCAGGCACTAAATGAAGAGTTAATCATGTTCAACCATGAAACACTGGACCAAGCAGTCACTAAATGAAGAGTTAGTCATGTTCAACCATGAAACACTGGACCAAGCAGTCACTAAATGAAGAGTTAGTCATGTTCACCCATGAAACATTTGACCAAGCAGTCACTAAATGAAGAGTTAGTCATGTTCAACCATGAAACATTTGACCAAGCAGTCACTAAATGAAGAGTTAGTCGTGTTCAACCATGAAACATTGGACCAAGCAGTCACTAAAGGAAGAGTTAGTTGTGTTCAACCATGAAACATTTGACCAAGCAGTCACTAAATGAAGAGTTAATCATGTTCAACCATGAAACATTTAACCAAGCGGGCACTAAATGAAGAGTTAGTTATGTTCGACCATGAAACATTTGACTAAGCAGGCACTAAATGAAAAGTTAATCATGTTCAACCATGAAACACTGGACCAAGCAGTCACTAAATGAAGAGTTAGTCATGTTCAACCATGAAACATTTGACCAAGCAGTCACTAAATGAAAAGTTAGTCATGTTCAACCATGAAACATTTGACCAAGCAGTCACTAAATGAGGAGTTAGTCATGTTCAACCATGAAACATTTGACCAAGCAGTCACTAAATGAGGAGTTAGTCATGTTTAACCATGAAACATTTGACCAAGCAGTCACTAAATGAGGAGTTAGTCATGTTCAACCATGAAACATTTGACCAAGCAGTCACTAAATGAGGAGTTAATCATGTTCAACCATGAAACATTTGACCAAGCAGGCACTAAATGAAGAGTTAGTCATGTTCAACCATGAAACATTTGACCAAGCAGTCACTAAATGAAGGGTCAATCATGTTCAACCATGAAACATTTGACCAAGCAGGCACTAAATGAAGAGTTAGTCATGTTCAACCATGAAACATTTGACTAAGCAGGCACTAAATGAAGAGTTAATCATGTTCAACCATGAAACACTGGACCAAGCAGTCACTAAATGAAGAGTTAGTCATGTTCAACCATGAAACATTTGACCAAGCAGTCACTAAATGAAGAGTTAGTCATGTTCAACCATGAAACATTTGACCAAGCAGTCACTAAATGAGGAGTTAGTCATGTTCAACCATGAAACATTTGACCAAGCAGTCACTAAATGAGGAGTTAGTCATGTTCAACCATGAAATGATCAATAAATAAATGATAAATGGGTTGTACTTGTATAGCACTTTTCTACCTTCAAGGTACTCAAAGCACTTTGACACTACTTCCACATTCACACACACATTCACACACTGATGGAGGGAGCTGCCATGCAAGGCGCTAACCAGCAGCCATCAGGAGCAAGGGTGAAGTGTCTTGCTCAGGACACAACGGATGTGACGAGGTTGGTACTAGGTGGGGATTGAACCAGGGACCCTCGGGTTGCGCACGGCCACTCTTCCACCGCGCCACGCCGTCCCCATTTGTCGTATATATTTTTACAAACACAGTTAAGTTGGTTATTTTAAATGTCTTTTTATTGCAAGTGTAACAAGACACAACATAAGGACCCAGAATACTGACATTGTAACATTCATCATTTGGATGTCGTGGTGGTTTGTGCAGCCCTTTGAGACACTAGTGATTTAGGGCTATATAAGTAAACATTGATTGATTGATTGATTGATCATTTCCTACTGCTTGTCCATGTTGACTTCAAAAAACTAACTTTTTTTGTATCGTGACATTTTTTGATGCCAATCTTTATTTTTTGACACTGTTCAGGTGTGGGTCGCATGCGGTCTTTTTTACATTCACATTTTCAACTCACTTCTCATGTTTTCCACTTAAGGGCAGCGGTTTGCCACGGAGGGGAGGGGCCAATGGGAGGGGCTTAGCGTGATCAGTGGGCGTGACACGCTAACAGCCAATCAAGTAAAAGTATCAAGTATGTTGTCTGGCGGTGGAGTGAGAAGAGAAAGTCAAAATGAAGAAATTGTGTATAGAAGAGGAAGAGTTACCCCAGCAGGATTGATCCAAAAAGGAGCGTAGTCAGACCAAGGTGTTTGTAATCCCCACTCCACCCAAGCAGCGCTCACCCATTAGAGCACAACTAAACTTGCAGAAAATACTTCTTCTCAAGTTTCTCTGTTTACATTTCATCAAGCATTTCTTACATATTCCTTATTTGGGCAGCTTCCTTTTAATAAGTTATTGTTAAGTGTTGAATGTGTTTTGACCATTTTGTTGACATTATTGAGTGGTTTCAGTTCTACCTTGATAGCTGAGGGCGTTGGTTACATTTCAAAATCAAATGTCTTTTTTTATCCGGCTGCGTATGTTCAACAGGTCATTAAAATATCAACAGTGACTGATATCAAACATGTATATGCTGATAGAGTTAGAAGCCATTCCTCCAAAGTCACAAGAAGTGAATGTGCAAGTGGTGGCTGCTCTCAGTCACCTTGACAAAGGGAAGTGTGGACATGACTCAACTTATCTGAGGGTGCGTCCCCTCCACTGTAAATATACAGTACATAGTGTCCATGAAAGGTTAACCACTTCCGCTGTTTGCATTGCATTCCAGTTTGACAAGAAACGCCACAGTTCCAGTGAATATTCTCAAGATTGTAAACATTAAACATGCTAAATGATTGATTGACTCAATAAACGACAAAGCAGTGCAAGTCTTGGTCCAACAAACTGACCCAAAAGTGAGAGCCGGCTGAGACCATGCGTCCTCCTCACCAGGACCACCCTCAGATGTAGTCCTTTTATCAACTCAAGTCAAAGGTTTGCAACAGGGTTGGACTATGAAAGTACTGCAGTACTAAGGACTTGGAAAAGGTACAATGACTTGGAAAAGGTACAATACTGCCTTTGGAAAAGACAATGAGTATGTCAATATTTTTTTATTTCACACAATCTTTTGGTCTTTTTGTCATGAAGACATAAAATATGTCCTAGGACACAGGAAAACTTTAGTTATGACCAATGTATGATCTTGGAACTACACTGACAATGTATGATCTTGGAACTACACTGACAATGTATGATCTTGGAACTACACTGACAATGTATGATCTTGGAACTACACTGACAATGTATGATCTTGGAACTACACTGACAATGTATGATCTTGGAACTACACTGACAATGTATGATCCTGGAACTACACTGACAATGTATGATCCTGGAACTACACTGACAATGTATGATCTTGGAACTACACTGACGATGTATGATCCTGGAACTACACTGACAATGTATGATCTTGGAACTACACTGACAATGTATGATCCTGGAACTACACTGACAATGTATGATCTTGGAACTACACTGACAATGTATGATCTTGGAACTACACTGACAATGTATGATCTTGGAACTACACTGACAATGTATGATCCTGGAACTACACTGACAATGTATGATCCTGGAACTACACTGACAATGTATGATCTTGGAACTACACTGACAATGTATGATCCTGTGACTACACTGACAATGTATGATCCTGTGACTACACTGACAATGTATGATCCTGTGACTACACTGACAATGTATGATCCTGTGACTACACTGACAATGTATGATCCTAGAACTACATTGACAATGTATGATCCTGTGACTACACTGACAATGTATGATCTTGGAACTACACTGACAATGTATGATCCTGTGACTACACTGACAATGTATGATCCTGGGACTACACTGACAATGTATGATCCTGTGACTACACTGACAATGTATGATCCTAGAACTACATTGATAATGTATGATCCTAGAACTACATTGACAATGTATGATCCTGTGACTACACTGACAATGTATGATCTTGGAACTACACTGACAATGTATGATCCTAGAACTACATTGACAATGTATGATCCTGTGACTACACTGACAATGTATGATCCTGGAACTACACTGACAATGTATGATCCTAGAACTACATTGACAATGTATGATCCTGGAACTACACTGACAATGTATGATCCTGGAACTACACTGACAATGTATGATCCTGTGACTACACTGACAATGTATGATCCTGGAACTACACTGACAATGTATGATCCTGTGACTACACTGACAATGTATGATCCTGGGACGGCATCGGGACGACACTAGTAACGGCATTGGGACGACACTAGTAACGGCATCGGGACGACACTAGTAACGGCATCGGGACGACACTAGTAACGGCATTGGGACGACACTAGTAACGGCATCGGGACGACACTAGTAACGGCATCGGGACGACACTAGTAACGGCATCGGGACGACACTAGTAACGGCATCGGGACGACACTAGTAACGGAATCGGGACGACACTAGTAACGGCGATGGGACGACACTAGTAACGGCATTGGGACGACACTAGTAACGGCATTGGGACGACACTAGTAACGGCATTGGGACGACACTAGTAACGGCATTGGGACGACACTAGTAACGGCATTGGGACGACACTAGTAACGGCATTAGTAATAGATACTTGTTGACGTGGCGATTTATATTTTGATGATTGAGTGACTGGCACTACCTGATTGATGACGTAGACTCCGTAGTCCAGTTGCTGGCGCTGCAGGATGGGGTGCAGATAGTAGAGCCAGTATTTGAGGTGCTCCTCTCGCTTGCGAAATGGTATGATGATGGCGACCTTCTGCAGCGCCTCGCAGTCTTTGGGTTTGTAGCGTCCGCCCGGCTCCAGCTGCCCGTTGTTCTCCTTGATGAGCTCCAGGCTCAGCGGACTGCTGAAGTCCACCCGCAGGGGACCCACTGGCGACACAAAAGGGACACATCAAACCAATCCTAGCAGCCAACAGTAGACCACAGGGCTAAATAAGTAACATTATCACCGGAGGACTAGCTAAACATGCTAAACCATAGGAGGATCAGTATAATATCAGTGTATGGTCGAGTCTACTGTGATTAGATCATCACAAAATCCTTTTGTTATTTACAAACTCAGGAAATACTGAAAGAAACAGGATTCAAACATCCATCCAACCATTTTTCTACTGCTTGTCCCTTTTGGGGTGGCGGGGGATTCAAACAAAGGATTCCATTTAGAAGCAAGAGTAGTTTTGCTTATGTTATGTTCTCATCATCCACTTCAAGCAGGACCACACCCAAAATAAAATACTTGGAGGATCCAAGTCTTTCACAGTGGACTGTGTCGCACGGTTCTGGTCCCCCGCCAACAAGTCAGCTGTGTCAAGTTGTTTCACAGTGGACTGTGTCGCACGGTTCTGGTCCCCCGCCAACAAGTCAGCTGTGTCAAGTTGTTTCACAGTGGACTGTGTCGCACGGTTCTGGTCCCCCACCAACAAGTCAGCAGTGTCAAGTTGGCCTAGTGAGAGGTCACAGCTGAGGAAACATGGCGGCCCTACAAACATTCCCAGTTGCTGAACTTCATGCTCGTTAACATACAAAACTTGTTAACATACAAAAGTCGTTAGCAGACAAAAGTCGTTAACATGCAAAACTTCTTAACAGGCAAAAGTTGTCAATATACAAACCCCGTTTCCATATGAGTTGGCAAATGGTGTTAGATGTAAATATAAACAGAATACAATGATTTGCAAATCCTTTTCAAGCCATATTCAGTTGAATATGCTACAAAGACAACATATTTTTTGTTGCAAATAATAATTAAGATAGAATTTCATGGCTGCAACACGTGCCAAAGTAGTTGGGAAAGGGCATGTTCACCACTGTGTTACATTACCTTTTCTTTTAACAACACTCAATAAAGGTTTGGGAACTGAGGAAACTAATTGTTGAAGCTTTGAAAGTGGAATTCTTTCCCATTCTTGTTTTATGTAGAGCTTCAGTCCTTCAACAGTCCGGGGTCTCCGCTGTCCTATTTTACGCTTCATAATGCACCACACATTTTAAATGGGCGACAGGTCTGGACTGCAGGCGGGCCAGGAAAGTACCCACACTCTTTTTTTACCAACCCACGCTGTTGTAACACGTGCCGACTCTGGATTGGCATTGTCTTGCTGAAATAAGCAGGGGCGTCCATGAAAAAGACGGCGCTTAGATGACAACATATGTTGTTCCAAAAGCTGTATGTACCTTTCAGCATTAATGGTGCCTTCACAGATGTGTAAGTTACCCATGCCTTGGGCACTAATACACCCCCATACCATCACACATGTGTAAGTTACCCATGTCTTGTTCACTAATACACCCCCATACCATCACACATGTGTAAGTTGCCCATGCCTTGGGCACTAATACACCCCCATACCATCACACATGTGTAAGTTACCCATGTCTTGGGCACTAATACACCCCCATACCATCACACATGTGTAAGTTACCCATGTCTTGGGCACTAATACACCCCCATACCATCACACATGTGTAAGTTACCCATGTCTTGTTCACTAATACACCCCCATACCATCACACATGTGTAAGTTACCCATGCCTTGGGCACTAATACACCCCCATACCATCACACATGTGTAAGTTACCCATGCCTTGGGCACTAATACACCCCCATACCATCACACATGTGTAAGTTACCCATGCCTTGGGCACTAATACACCCCCATACCATCACACATGTGTAAGTTACCCATGCCTTGGCCACTAATACACCCCCATACCATCACACATGTGTAAGTTACCCATGCCTTGGCCACTAATACACCCCCATACCATCACACATGTGTAAGTTACCCATGCCTTGGGCACTAATGCACCCCCATACCATCACACATGTGTAAGTTACCCATGCCTTGGCCACTAATACACCCCCATACCATCACACATGTGTAAGTTACCCATGTCTTGGGCACTAATACACCCCCATACCATCACACATGTGTAAGTTACCCATGCCTTGGGCACTAATGCACCCCCATACCATCACACATGCTGGCTTTTCAACTTTGCGTCGATAACAGTCTGGATGGTTCACTTCCCCTTTGGTCCAGATGACACAATGTCGAATATTTCCAAAAACAATTTGAAATGTGGACTCGTCAGACCACAGAACACTTTTCCACTTTGCATTAGTCCATCTTAGATGATCCCGGGCCCAGAGAAGCCGGCAACGTTTCTGGATGTTGTTGATAAATAGCTTTCGCTTTGCATAGTAGAGCTTTAACTTGCACTTACAGATGTAGCGACCAACTGTATTTAGTGACAGTGGTTCTCTGAAGTGTTCCTGAGCCCATGTGGTGATATCCTTTAGAGATTGATGTGGGTTTTTGATACAGTGCCGTCTGAGGGATGGAAGGTCACGGTCATTCAATGTTGGTTTCTGGCCATGTGGAGTTATGTGGAGTGATTTCTCCAGATTCTCTGAACCTTTTGATGATATTACGGAGTGTAGATGGCAAAATCCCTAAATTCCTTGCAATAGCTGGTTGAGAAATGTTGTTCTAAAACTGTTTGACAATTTGCTTACAAAGTGGTGACCCTCACCCCATCCTTGTTTGTGAAAGACTGAGCATTTTTTGGGAAGCTGCTTTTATAGCCAATCATGGCACCCACCTGTTCCCAATTAGCCTGCACACCTGTGGGATGTTCCAAATAAGTGTTTGATGAGCCTTCCTCAACTTGATCAGTATTTATTGCCACCTTTCCCAACTTCTTTGTCACGTGTTGCTGGCATCAAATTCTAAAGTTAATGATTATTTGCAAATAAACAAAAAGTTTATGAGTTTGAACATCAAATATGTTGTCTTTGTAGCATATTCAACTGAATATGGCTTGAAAAGGATTTGCAAATCATTGTATTCTGTTTAGGCTTCACGGTGGCAGAGGGGTTAGTGCGTCTGCCTCACAATACGAAGGTCCTGCAGTCCTGGGTTCAAATCCAGGCTCGGGAACTTTCTGTGTGGAGTTTGCATGTTCTCCTCGTGACTGCGTGGGTTCCCTCCGGGTACTCCGGCTTCCTCCCACCTCCAAAGACATGCACCTGGGGATAGGCCCCTCCCACCTCCAAAGACATGCACCTGGGGATAGGCCCCTCCCACCTCCAAAGACATGCACCTGGGGATAGGCCCCTCCCACCTCCAAAGACATGCACCTGGGGATAGGTTGATTGGCAACACTAAATGGTCCGTAGTGTGTGAATGTTGTCTGTCTATCTGTGTTGGCCCGGCGACTTGTCCAGGGTGTACCCCGCCTTCCGCCCGATTGTAGCTGAGATAGGCGCCAGCGCCCCCCGCAACCCCAAAAGGGAATAAGCGGTAGTAAATGGATGGATGGATGTATTCTGTTTATATTTACATCTAACACCATTTCCCAACTCATATGGAAACGGGGTTTGTAGAAAAGTCATTAACATACACTTGTTAACACACAAAAGTCGTTATCAGACAAAACTTGTTAACACACAAAAGTTGTTAACACACAAAGTCGTTAACCGACAAAAGTCGTCAACATTTTTAACAAAGAAGTCGTTAACATAGAAACATGTGGACAATATGAAGATTTGTAGACAAGCTAGCATATTGTTGTCATAGTCACACTACTACTACTTGATGGAAGAACTACTAACCTGACTCAACAGTAGCACACAGCATCACTAACTAGTTGAAACAAGTTAATAAGTCAACAACAAATTAGCATGCCAAGAACAAGTTATAACAAGTTAAAAAAAGTTGACAAGTCAAGAAAAAGTTAAATCAAGTTAAAAATGTCAAAACACGTTAAAAAAAACAAGTTGGCAAGTCAAGAACAAGTTAAAACAAGTTAAATCAAGTTAACAAGTCAAAACAAGTTAAAAAACAAGTTGACAAGTCAAGAATAAGTTAAATCAAGTTAACAAGTCAAAACAAGTTAAAAAACAAGTTGACAAGTCAAGAATAAGTAAAACAAGTTAAATCAAGTTAAAAAGTCAAAACAAGTTAAAAAAAAAACAAGTTGACAAGTCAAGAATAAGTTAAAACAAGTTAAATCAAGTTAACAAGTCTAAACAAGTTAAAAAACAAGTTGACAAGTCAAGAATAAGTTAAAACAAGTTAACAAGTCAAGAACAAGTTAAAACCAGTAAATAAGACAAGAACAACTATAGAAATATGATAGAAAGCCATAAACAAGTTAAAACTATTTAAAAACAAGCAAACGTGTCCATAACAATTTAAAAAGACAAGAATAAGTTCAAAAAAGGTAGCAAGTCCAGAATAAGTTAAAAGAAGTTAACAAGTCAAGAACAAGTTAAAGCAAATTAGTGACTCAACAAGTTAAAACAAGTTAACGAGTCATGGACAAGTTAACAAGTCAAGAACAAGTTAAAACCTAAGTTAAGGATTCAAGAATAAGTTAAAACAAGTTGGGGATAGGTTGATTGGCAACACTAAATTGGCCCTAGTGTGTGAATGTGAGTGTGAATGTTGTCTGTCTATCTGTGTAGCCCTGCGATGAGGTGGCGACTTGTCCAGGGTGTACCCTGCCTTCCACCCGATTGTAGCTGGGATAGGCGCCAGCGCCCCCCGCGACCCCGAAAGGGAATAAGCGGTAGAAAATGGATGGATGGATGGAAGTTAACAAGTCAAGTACACCTTCGAAAATAGGCTGGCAAAACAAGAACAAGTTAACAAGTCATGAAAAAGTTAAAAACAATTTAGCAAGTCAAGAACAAGTTAAAACCAGAGTTAACAAGTCAACAACAAATTGAAACAAGTTAAAAAGTCAAGAAAAAGAGAAAACCAAAGTAAAAAATACAACAACCATTTAAAACCAAAGTTAACAAGTCAAAAACAAGTCAACAAGTCAAGAAAAAGTAAAAACCAAAGTTAAAAAGTCAAAAGGAAATTAAAACTAGCTAATAAGTCGAGAACGTTTCAAAACAAGTTAACAAGTCAAGAAAAAGTTGACAAGTCAAGAAAAAGTAAAATCCAAAGTTAACAAGTCAAGAACTAGTTAAAACTAACTAATAAGTCAATAATATTTTACAACAAGTTAAAAAGTAAAAAAAAAAAGATGAAACCAAAGTTAACAAGTTACAAATAAGTTAACAAGTTAACAACTCGTAAACAAGTTAAAACCAAAGTTAACAGGCCAAGAACAAGTTAACACAAGTTAGCAAGTCAACAACAAATTAAAATAAGTAAGCAAGTCAAGAGCAAGTCGGAAAAAAGCTAGAAAAGCAGTTCAAAAAGGTTAAGAATGAGTAAAAAAAAAAAGTTATCATGTCAAAACAAAGTTAAAACTAAAGTTAACAAGTCACAAACAAGTTAAAACAAGTTAACAAGTCAAAAAAGGAGCAAAAGAAAGTTAACATGTCAAAACAAAGTTAAAACCAAAGTTAACAAGTTGGGAACAAGTTAACAAGTCAAGAACAATCCAAAAAAAAGTGAGCAAGTCGAGAAAAATGTAAAAGAAGTTAGCAAGTCAAGAACAAGTTCAGGCAAACTAAAAAGTTACAACAAGTTAGTGAGTCATGAACAAGTTACAACAAGTTAATAAGTCAAGAATAAGTTCAACCAAGTCAGACACAAGTTAAAACCAAAGTTAACAAGTCAAGAAGTTAAAATGTCAAGAACAAGTTGAAACAAACGACTTAAAAGAACAAATTAACAAGTTCAAAAAGATAGCAAGTCAAAAAACAAGTTAAAGCAAATTAACAAGTCAAGAACAAGTTAAAGCAAATTAACTAGTCAAGAACAAGTTAAATGAAATTAACTAGTCAGGAACAAGTTAAATGAAATTAACTAGTCAGGAACAAGTGTACAAGTCGAGAACAAGTTGAATGAGATTAATAAATCGGGACCAAATGAAAATAAGCTCAATCAAAAACAATTGAGCGAACATGAAAGTAACAGTGAGTGAGTGAGTGAGTGAGTGAGTGAGTGAGTGAGTGAGTGAGTGAGTGAGTGAGTGAGTGAGTGAGTGAGTTGGAAGACAAAGAGTACAGAAAGCCTCACAGAGCAGCAGGGAAGTTTCAGGACGACATGTCCGAGCAGTTGGTTAGTGGGTTAGATAGTTGGTGAGTTATTAAGGAAGTTAGCTTGTTAGTTGGTCACTGAGTTAGTTAGTTGTAGACAAAAAGTCCAGAAAGCCTCACCGAGCATTTGGAGAAGTTTCAGGACATTTGTCCAAGTAGTTAGTGAATTAACTACTTGGTGAGTGAGTGAGTGAGTGAGTGAGTGAGTGAGTGAGTGAGTGAGTGAGTGAGTGAGTGAGTGAGTGAGTGAGTTAAATACAAAATGTGCAGAACTCCTCACCGAGCAGTGGATAAGTTACAGGACATGTGTCCAAGCAGGTAGTTAGTGAGTTAGTTTGTTCTGAACTAGTTAGTTAGTTAGTGAGTTAGTTAGTAAAATACAAAATGTCCAGAAAGCCTAACTGAGCAGCTGATAAGTGTCAGTACATTTGTCCAAGTACTTAGTTTGTGAGCTACTTAGTTAAGTCAGTTGGCTAGTTAATTAGTTGGTTTGTTAGTGTGCAAGTTAGTTGCTTAGTTGGATACGTTATTAGTTCATTGGTTAATTAGTTGGTTGGTTAGTCAGTCAGGCATTCACTCAGTTAGTTAGTTAGTTAGTTAGTTAGTTAGTTAGTTAGTTAGTTAGTCAGTCAGTCAGTCAGTCAGTCAGTCAGTCAGTCAGTCAGTCAGTTAGTTAGTTAGTTAGTTAGTTAGTTAGTTAGTTAGTTAGTTAGTTAGTTAGTTAGTTAGTTAGTTAGTTAGTTAGTTAGTTAGTTAGTTAGGTGGTTGGTGAAATACAAAATGTCCAGAAAGCCTCACCGAGCAGTGGATAAGTTACAAGACATGTGTCCAAGCAGGTAGTTAGTGAGTTAGTTAGTTGAGAATTTGTTAGTTAGTGAGTCAGTTAGTGAAAAACAAAATGTCCAGAAAGCCTAACCGAGCTGCTGATAAGTGTCAGTACATTTGTCCAAGTACTTAGTGTGTGAGCTACTTAGTTGTCAAGTCAGTTGGCTAGTTAGTTAGTTGGTTTGTTAGTGTGCGAGTAAGTTGCATAGTTGGAAACTTAGTTTGTTGATTGGTTAGTTAGTTGGTTAGTTAGTTGGATAGTTAGTTAGTTGGATAGTTAGTTAGTTGGATAGTTAGTTAGTTAGTTAGTTAGTTAGTTAGTTAGTTAGTTAGTTAGTTAGTTAGTTAGTTAGTTAGTTAGTTGGTTAGTTAATTTGTTAGTTAGTTGCAGACCAAAAGTCCAGAAAGACTCACAGAGCAACGGAGAAGTGTCACGAGATGTGTCCAGTTAGTTGGTGAGTTGGTTTGTTAGTGTGCGAGTAAGTTGCATAGTTGGAAACTTAGTTTGTTGATTGGTTAGTTAGTTGGATAGTTAGTTAATTAGTTAGTTAGTTAGTTAGTTAGTTAGTTAGTTAGTTAGTTAGTTAGTTAGTTAGTTAGTTAGTTAGTTAGTTAGTTAGTTAGTTACAGACAAAACGTCCAGGAAGCCTAATCGAGCAGCGAATACGTTTATGTACATTTGTCCAAGCAGTTAGTTAGTTAGTTAGTTAGTTAGTTAGTTAGTTAGTTAGTTAGTTAGTTAGTTAGTTAGTTAGTTAGTTAGTTAGTTAGTTAGTTAGTTAGTTTGTTTGTTTGTTTGTTTGTTAGTTAGTTAGTGACAAAAAATCTAGAAAGCCTCACCAAGCAGTGGATTAGTGTCAGGAGATTTGTCCAAGCGGATAGTTTGTGTGTTGGTGAGTGAGTTAGTGAGTTAGTTGGTTAGTTAGTTGAAGACAAAATGCCCAGAAAGCCTCACTGAGCAGTGCATACGTTTCAGGACATTTGTCCAAGCAGTTAGTGAGTTAGTTAGTGGGTGAATTAGTGAGTTAGTGAGTTAGTGAGTTAGTGAGTGAGTTAGTTAGTTAGTTAGTTAGTTAGTTAGTTAGTTAGTTAGTTAGTTGAAGACAACACGTTCAGAAAGCCTCACCTAGCAGCGGAGAAGTTTCAGGACATTTGTCCAAGCAGTTAGTGAGTTAGTTAGTGGGTGACTTAGTGACTTTGTGAGTTAGTGAGTTAGTTAGTTAGTTAGTTGAAGACAACAAGTTCAGAGAGCCTCACCTAGCAGCGGAGAAGTTTCAGGACATTTGTCCAAGCAGTTAGTGAGTTAGTTAGTGGGTGAGTGAGTGAGTGAGTGAGTGAGTGGGTGAGTGAGTGAGTGAGTGGGTGAGTGGGTGAGTGGGTGAGTTAGTTAGTTAGTTAGTTAGTTAGTTAGTTAGTTAGTTAGTTAGTTAGTTAGTTAGTTAGTTAGTTTGTTAGTTAGTTAGTTGAAGACAATAAGTTCAGAGAGCCTCACCTAGCAGCGGAGAAGTTTCAGGACATTTGTCCAAGCCTTTCTTCTTCTCCCCTTCCTCTTTGGGGACGTCCACGGGCGGCTTGGAGCGACCAGTACCAGTACCGGTACCAGTACCATTACCGGTAGCGGGTGCGGTGGTGGTGTTGTGCTGGTGCAGGTGGTGCAGGAAGGCGGAGGTGGTGTCCAGAGAGCGGACGTAGAAGACGAGGGTGACAGAGATGTGGAGGAAGCACAGCAGCACCAGCAGCTTGCAGGTCCGGTGGAGGACGCTGAACTTCACCGAGGAGTCGGCGGCGGCCATCCTGACTTGTGGCTCTGCTAGCTGCTTGCGGGGACCTCCATCTGTCCTCAGCAGAACATGGTCGGCTCCTGCTTCTGGTGACGTCACAGTCAGGGACAGCGAGGTCGGCTCCTGCTTCTGGTGACGTCACAGGCTGGAGGACAGTTAGCTTTAGCTGCGCGGGCTAAGGCACTCCGTTAACTTTTCTTCTCAGGCGCCGCGCTTCTTCCGGTCCTCGCCCAGGGAGTGTTCGGTTAAAGCGGCGTCGCGGCGACAATAAGCCGTCAGTGTTGAGGTCACAGCGCGCTCAGGTTAGACGTCACGTGTTAACACGCCAGAACTACCAAGAAGTGGAAAAAGTTTCCACTTTTCTACCGTCAAGGTAGAGTCAATGGCAGTGAGCGCTTCCGGCTAGAGTTTCCAAAATAAAAGACTTACGTTGTCTGCACGCAGAAAAGCACATTTGAAATACCAATTTTGATGTTGAATCCCTGGATTTCAAGTAGAATTGAGTGGGGCGGCCGTGCCACAGCAATTTGAGGGTTCCGGGTTCGATCCGCCATCCTCGTCACTGCCGTTGTGTCCTTGGGCAAGACACTTTCCCCACCTTTTTACTTTGTGTATGCATATGACGTCACATTCGCTTCTTCTTCAGCTAGATCAGAGGTTCTTAACCTTGTTGGAGGTCCAAACCCGGTTAGTTTTATTTGCACCTTCACCCAACCCTTCTTAGTGAAAAATACAATGTTGTTGTTTTTCAAATTCAAGACAAAGTTATGTGTTTTTGGTAACACTTTAGTATGGAGAACATATTCTAAGTAACAAAGACTTCATTTAGAGGTTTTCGGACACTAGGAGAACATATTCTAAGTATCAAATACTTCATTTGGAGTTATTTGGTTAGGGTTAGAGGGTTATAATGAGGTCATGCCAAATAAGGCATTAATAAGTACTTCATAATGACTACTTAAGAGCCAATATGTTACTCATTTGCATGTTAATAAGCCACTAATTAATGGTGACTATGTCCCCCATACTAAAGTGTCACCAGGTTTTTTTTACTGGTGCACAAAATGAAGCGTGCATGAACCTCACCTTCTTCAAACAACAAAAGCGACAGTAAACTCACACTAGACAACACACAACAAATGACACACCTGCAAGTCACACTTACTTCTGCTGTTGCTGTATCCAAAATAACAACAAAATAACAACAAATGACACACCTGCAAGTCACACTTACTTCTGCTGTTGCTGTATCCAAAATAACAACAAAATAACAACAAATGACACACCTGCAAGTCACACTTACTTCTGCTGGTGCCCTATCCAAAATAACAACAAAATAACAACAAATAACACACCTGCAAGTCACACTTACTTCTGCTGTTGCTGTATCCAAAATAACAACAAAATAACAACAAATGACACACCTGCAAGTCACACTTACTTCTGCTGGTGCCCTATCCAAAATAACAACAAAATAACAACAAATGACACACCTGCAAGTCACACTTACTTCTGCTGTTGCTGTATCCAAAATAACAACACAATAACAACAAATGACACACCTGCAAGTCACACTTACTTCTGCTGTTGCCCTATCCAAAATAACAACAAAACAACAACAAATGACACACCTGCAAGTCACACTTACTTCTGCTGTTGCCCTATCCAAAATAACAACAAAATAACAACAAATGACACACCTGCAAGTCACACTTACTTCTGCTGGTGCCCTATCCAAAATAACAACAAAATAACAACAAATGACACACCTGCAAAGTCACACTTACTTCTGCTGTTGCCCTATCCAAAATAACAACAAAATAACAACAAATGACACACCTGCAAGTCACACTTACTTCTGCTGTTGCTGTATCCAAAATAACAACAAAATAACAACAAATGACACACCTGCAAGTCACACTTACTTCTGCTGGTGCCCTATCCAAAATAACAACAAAATAACAACAAATGACACACCTGCAAGTCACACTTACTTCTGCTGTTGCCCTATCCAAAATAACAACAAAATAACAACAAATGACACACCTGCAAGTCACACTTACTTCTGCTGGTGCCCTATCCAAAATAACAACAAAATAACAACAAATGACACACCTGCAAGTCACACTTACTTCTGCTGGTGCCCTATCCAAAATAACAACAAAATAACAACAAATGACACACCTGCAAGTCACACTTACTTCTGCTGTTGCCCTATCCAAAATAACAACAAAATAACAACAAATGACACACCTGCAAGTCACACTTACTTCTGCTGGTGCCCTATCCAAAATAACAACAAAATAACAACAAATGACACACCTGCAAGTCACACTTACTTCTGCTGGTGCCCTATCCAAAATAACAACAAAATAACAACAAATGACACACCTGCAAGTCACACTTACTTCTGCTGGTGCCCTATCCAAAATAACAACAAAATAACAACAAATGACACACCTGCAAGTCACACTTACTTCTGCTGGTGCCCTATCCAAAATAACAACAAAATAACAACAAATGACACACCTGCAAGTCACACTTACTTCTGCTGTTGCTGTATCCAAAATAACAACAAAATAACAACAAATGACACACCTGCAAGTCACACTTACTTCTGCTGTTGCTGTATCCAAAATAACAACACAATAACAACAAATGACACACCTGCAAGTCACACTTACTTCTGCTGTTGCCCTATCCAAAATAACAACAAAACAACAACAAATGACACACCTGCAAGTCACACTTACTTCTGCTGTTGCTGTATCCAAAATAACAACAAAATAACAACAAATGACACACCTGCAAGTCACACTTACTTCTGCTGTTGCCCTATCCAAAATAACAACAAAATAACAACAAATGACACACCTGCAAGTCACACTTACTTCTGCTGGTGCCCTATCCAAAATAACAACAAAATAACAACAAATAACACACCTGCAAGTCACACTTACTTCTGCTGTTGCTGTATCCAAAATAACAACAAAATAACAACAAATGACACACCTGCAAGTCACACTTACTTCTGCTGGTGCCCTATCCAAAATAACAACAAAATAACAACAAATGACACACCTGCAAGTCACACTTACTTCTGCTGTTGCTGTATCCAAAATAACAACAAAATAACAACAAATGACACACCTGCAAGTCACACTTACTTCTGCTGTTGCCCTATCCAAAATAACAACAAAACAACAACAAACGACACACCTGCAAGTCACACTTACTTCTGCTGTTGCTGTATCCAAAATAACAACAAAATAACAACAAATGACACACCTGCAAGTCACACTTACTTCTGCTGTTGCCCTATCCAAAATAACAACAAAATAACAACAAATGACACACCTGCAAGTCACACTTACTTCTGCTGGTGCCCTATCCAAAATAACAACAAAATAACAACAAATGACACACCTGCAAGTCACACTTACTTCTGCTGGTGCCCTATCCAAAATAACAACAAAATAACAACAAATGACACACCTGCAAGTCACACTTACTTCTGCTGGTGCCCTATCCAAAATAACAACAAAATAACAACAAATGACACACCTGCAAGTCACACTTACTTCTGCTGGTGCCCTATCCAAAATAACAACAAAATAACAACAAATGACACACCTGCAAGTCACACTTACTTCTACTGTTGCTGTATCCAAAATAACAACAAAATAACAACAAATGACACACCTGCAAGTCACACTTACTTCTGCTGTTGCCCTATCCAAAATAACAACAAAATAACAACAAATGACACACCTGCAAGTCACACTTACTTCTGCTGTTGCTGTATCCAAAATAACAACAAAATAACAACAAATGACACACCTGCAAGTCACACTTACTTCTGCTGTTGCCCTATCCAAAATAACAACAAAATAACAACAAATGACACACCTGCAAGTCACACTTACTTCTGCTGGTGCCCTATCCAAAATAACAACAAAATAACAACAAATGACACACCTGCAAAGTCACACTTACTTCTGCTGTTGCCCTATCCAAAATAACAACAAAATAACAACAAATGACACACCTGCAAGTCACACTTACTTCTGCTGTTGCTGTATCCAAAATAACAACAAAATAACAACAAATGACACACCTGCAAGTCACACTTACTTCTGCTGGTGCCCTATCCAAAATAACAACAAAATAACAACAAATGACACACCTGCAAGTCACACTTACTTCTGCTGTTGCCCTATCCAAAATAACAACAAAATAACAACAAATGACACACCTGCAAGTCACACTTACTTCTGCTGGTGCCCTATCCAAAATAACAACAAAATAACAACAAATGACACACCTGCAAGTCACACTTACTTCTGCTGGTGCCCTATCCAAAATAACAACAAAATAACAACAAATGACACACCTGCAAGTCACACTTACTTCTGCTGTTGCCCTATCCAAAATAACAACAAAATAACAACAAATGACACACCTGCAAGTCACACTTACTTCTGCTGGTGCCCTATCCAAAATAACAACAAAATAACAACAAATGACACACCTGCAAGTCACACTTACTTCTGCTGGTGCCCTATCCAAAATAACAACAAAATAACAACAAATGACACACCTGCAAGTCACACTTACTTCTGCTGGTGCCCTATCCAAAATAACAACAAAATAACAACAAATGACACACCTGCAAGTCACACTTACTTCTGCTGGTGCCCTATCCAAAATAACAACAAAATAACAACAAATGACACACCTGCAAGTCACACTTACTTCTGCTGTTGCTGTATCCAAAATAACAACAAAATAACAACAAATGACACACCTGCAAGTCACACTTACTTCTGCTGTTGCCCTATCCAAAATAACAACAAAATAACAACAAATGACACACCTGCAAGTCACACTTACTTCTGCTGTTGCTGTATCCAAAATAACAACAAAATAACAACAAATGACACACCTGCAAGTCACACTTACTTCTGCTGTTGCCCTATCCAAAATAACAACAAAATAACAACAAATGACACACCTGCAAGTCACACTTACTTCTGCTGGTGCCCTATCCAAAATAACAACAAAATAACAACAAATGACACACCTGCAAAGTCACACTTACTTCTGCTGTTGCCCTATCCAAAATAACAACAAAATAACAACAAATGACACACCTGCAAGTCACACTTACTTCTGCTGTTGCTGTATCCAAAATAACAACAAAATAACAACAAATGACACACCTGCAAGTCACACTTACTTCTGCTGTTGCCCTATCCAAAATAACAACAAAATAACAACAAATGACACACCTGCAAGTCACACTTACTTCTGCTGGTGCCCTATCCAAAATAACAACAAAATAACAACAAATGACACACCTGCAAGTCACACTTACTTCTGCTGTTGCTGTATCCAAAATAACAACAAAATAACAACAAATGACACACCTGCAAGTCACACTTACTTCTGCTGGTGCCCTATCCAAAATAACAACAAATGACACACCTGCAAGTCACACTTACTTCTGCTGTTGCTGTATCCAAAATAACAACAAAATAACAACAAATGACACCCCTGCAAGTCACACTTACTTCTGCTGGTGCCCTATCCAAAATAACAACAAAATAACAACAAATAACACACCTGCAAGTCACACTTACTTCTGCTGTTGCTGTATCCAAAATAACAACAAAATAACAACAAATGACACACCTGCAAGTCACACTTACTTCTGCTGTTGCCCTATCCAAAATAACAACAAAATAACAACAAATGACACACCTGCAAGTCACACTTACTTCTGCTGTTGCTGTATCCAAAATAACAACACAATAACAACAAATGACACACCTGCAAGTCACACTTACTTCTGCTGTTGCCCTATCCAAAATAACAACAAAACAACAACAAATGACACACCTGCAAGTCACACTTACTTCTGCTGTTGCTGTATCCAAAATAACAACAAAATAACAACAAATGACACACCTGCAAGTCACACTTACTTCTGCTGTTGCCCTATCCAAAATAACAACAAAATAACAACAAATGACACACCTGCAAGTCACACTTACTTCTGCTGGTGCCCTATCCAAAATAACAACAAAATAACAACAAATAACACACCTGCAAGTCACACTTACTTCTGCTGTTGCTGTATCCAAAATAACAACAAAATAACAACAAATGACACACCTGCAAGTCACACTTACTTCTGCTGGTGCCCTATCCAAAATAACAACAAAATAACAACAAATGACACACCTGCAAGTCACACTTACTTCTGCTGTTGCTGTATCCAAAATAACAACAAAATAACAACAAATGACACACCTGCAAGTCACACTTACTTCTGCTGTTGCCCTATCCAAAATAACAACAAAACAACAACAAACGACACACCTGCAAGTCACACTTACTTCTGCTGTTGCTGTATCCAAAATAACAACAAAATAACAACAAATGACACACCTGCAAGTCACACTTACTTCTGCTGTTGCCCTATCCAAAATAACAACAAAATAACAACAAATGACACACCTGCAAGTCACACTTACTTCTGCTGGTGCCCTATCCAAAATAACAACAAAATAACAACAAATGACACACCTGCAAGTCACACTTACTTCTGCTGGTGCCCTATCCAAAATAACAACAAAATAACAACAAATGACACACCTGCAAGTCACACTTACTTCTGCTGGTGCCCTATCCAAAATAACAACAAAATAACAACAAATGACACACCTGCAAGTCACACTTACTTCTGCTGGTGCCCTATCCAAAATAACAACAAAATAACAACAAATGACACACCTGCAAGTCACACTTACTTCTACTGTTGCTGTATCCAAAATAACAACAAAATAACAACAAATGACACACCTGCAAGTCACACTTACTTCTGCTGTTGCCCTATCCAAAATAACAACAAAATAACAACAAATGACACACCTGCAAGTCACACTTACTTCTGCTGTTGCTGTATCCAAAATAACAACAAAATAACAACAAATGACACACCTGCAAGTCACACTTACTTCTGCTGTTGCCCTATCCAAAATAACAACAAAATAACAACAAATGACACACCTGCAAGTCACACTTACTTCTGCTGGTGCCCTATCCAAAATAACAACAAAATAACAACAAATGACACACCTGCAAAGTCACACTTACTTCTGCTGTTGCCCTATCCAAAATAACAACAAAATAACAACAAATGACACACCTGCAAGTCACACTTACTTCTGCTGTTGCTGTATCCAAAATAACAACAAAATAACAACAAATGACACACCTGCAAGTCACACTTACTTCTGCTGGTGCCCTATCCAAAATAACAACAAAATAACAACAAATGACACACCTGCAAGTCACACTTACTTCTGCTGTTGCCCTATCCAAAATAACAACAAAATAACAACAAATGACACACCTGCAAGTCACACTTACTTCTGCTGGTGCCCTATCCAAAATAACAACAAAATAACAACAAATGACACACCTGCAAGTCACACTTACTTCTGCTGGTGCCCTATCCAAAATAACAACAAAATAACAACAAATGACACACCTGCAAGTCACACTTACTTCTGCTGTTGCCCTATCCAAAATAACAACAAAATAACAACAAATGACACACCTGCAAGTCACACTTACTTCTGCTGGTGCCCTATCCAAAATAACAACAAAATAACAACAAATGACACACCTGCAAGTCACACTTACTTCTGCTGGTGCCCTATCCAAAATAACAACAAAATAACAACAAATGACACACCTGCAAGTCACACTTACTTCTGCTGGTGCCCTATCCAAAATAACAACAAAATAACAACAAATGACACACCTGCAAGTCACACTTACTTCTGCTGGTGCCCTATCCAAAATAACAACAAAATAACAACAAATGACACACCTGCAAGTCACACTTACTTCTGCTGTTGCTGTATCCAAAATAACAACAAAATAACAACAAATGACACACCTGCAAGTCACACTTACTTCTGCTGTTGCCCTATCCAAAATAACAACAAAATAACAACAAATGACACACCTGCAAGTCACACTTACTTCTGCTGTTGCTGTATCCAAAATAACAACAAAATAACAACAAATGACACACCTGCAAGTCACACTTACTTCTGCTGTTGCCCTATCCAAAATAACAACAAAATAACAACAAATGACACACCTGCAAGTCACACTTACTTCTGCTGGTGCCCTATCCAAAATAACAACAAAATAACAACAAATGACACACCTGCAAAGTCACACTTACTTCTGCTGTTGCCCTATCCAAAATAACAACAAAATAACAACAAATGACACACCTGCAAGTCACACTTACTTCTGCTGTTGCTGTATCCAAAATAACAACAAAATAACAACAAATGACACACCTGCAAGTCACACTTACTTCTGCTGTTGCCCTATCCAAAATAACAACAAAATAACAACAAATGACACACCTGCAAGTCACACTTACTTCTGCTGGTGCCCTATCCAAAATAACAACAAAATAACAACAAATGACACACCTGCAAGTCACACTTACTTCTGCTGGTGCCCTATCCAAAATAACAACAAAATAACAACAAATGACACACCTGCAAGTCACACTTACTTCTGCTGTTGCTGTATCCAAAATAACAACAAAATAACAACAAATGACACACCTGCAAGTCACACTTACTTCTGCTGTTGCCCTATCCAAAATAACAACAAAATAACAACAAATGACACACCTGCAAGTCACACTTACTTCTGCTGTTGCTGTATCCAAAATAACAACAAAATAACAACAAATGACACACCTGCAAGTCACACTTACTTCTGCTGTTGCCCTATCCAAAATAACAACAAAATAACAACAAATGACACACCTGCAAGTCACACTTACTTCTGCTGGTGCCCTATCCAAAATAACAACAAAATAACAACAAATGACACACCTGCAAAGTCACACTTACTTCTGCTGTTGCCCTATCCAAAATAACAACAAAATAACAACAAATGACACACCTGCAAGTCACACTTACTTCTGCTGTTGCTGTATCCAAAATAACAACAAAATAACAACAAATGACACACCTGCAAGTCACACTTACTTCTGCTGTTGCCCTATCCAAAATAACAACAAAATAACAACAAATGACACACCTGCAAGTCACACTTACTTCTGCTGGTGCCCTATCCAAAATAACAACAAAATAACAACAAATGACACACCTGCAAGTCACACTTACTTCTGCTGTTGCCCTATCCAAAATAACAACAAAATAACAACAAATGACACACCTGCAAGTCACACTTACTTCTGCTGGTGCCCTATCCAAAATAACAACAAAATAACAACAAATGACACACCTGCAAAGTCACACTTACTTCTGCTGGTGCCCTATCCAAAATAACAACAAAATAACAACAAATGACACACCTGCAAGTCACACTTACTTCTGCTGTTGCTGTATCCAAAATAACAACAAAATAACAACAAATGACACACCTGCAAGTCACACTTACTTCTGCTGTTGCCCTATCCAAAATAACAACAAAATAACAACAAATGACACACCTGCAAGTCACACTTACTTCTGCTGTTGCTGTATCCAAAATAACAACAAAATAACAACAAATGACACACCTGCAAGTCACACTTACTTCTGCTGGTGCCCTATCCAAAATAACAACAAAATAACAACAAATGACACACCTGCAAGTCACACTTACTTCTGCTGTTGCCCTATCCAAAATAACAACAAAATAACAACAAATGACACACCTGCAAGTCACACTTACTTCTGCTGGTGCCCTATCCAAAATAACAACAAAATAACAACAAATGACACACCTGCAAAGTCACACTTACTTCTGCTGGTGCCCTATCCAAAATAACAACAAAATAACAACAAATGACACACCTGCAAGTCACACTTACTTCTGCTGTTGCTGTATCCAAAATAACAACAAAATAACAACAAATGACACACCTGCAAGTCACACTTACTTCTGCTGTTGCCCTATCCAAAATAACAACAAAATAACAACAAATGACACACCTGCAAGTCACACTTACTTCTGCTGTTGCTGTATCCAAAATAACAACAAAATAACAACAAATGACACACCTGCAAGTCACACTTACTTCTGCTGTTGCCCTATCCAAAATAACAACAAAATAACAACAAATGACACACCTGCAAGTCACACTTACTTCTGCTGGTGCCCTATCCAAAATAACAACAAAATAACAACAAATGACACACCTGCAAAGTCACACTTACTTCTGCTGTTGCCCTATCCAAAATAACAACAAAATAACAACAAATGACACACCTGCAAGTCACACTTACTTCTGCTGTTGCCGTATCCAAAATAACAACAAAATAACAACAAATGACACACCTGCAAGTCACACTTACTTCTGCTGTTGCCCTATCCAAAATAACAACAAAATAACAACAAATGACACACCTGCAAGTCACACTTACTTCTGCTGGTGCCCTATCCAAAATAACAACAAAATAACAACAAATGACACACCTGCAAGTCACACTTACTTCTGCTGTTGCCGTATCCAAAATAACAACAAAATAACAACAAATGACACACCTGCAAGTCACACTTACTTCTGCTGTTGCCCTATCCAAAATAACAACAAAATAACAACAAATGACACACCTGCAAGTCACACTTACTTCTGCTGGTGCCCTATCCAAAATAACAACAAAATAACAACAAATGACACACCTGCAAGTCACACTTACTTCTGCTGTTGCTTTATCCAAAATACGGCGATAGGTAGAAGTTTTTATTGAGATGATGAGTCAGGTGTGTTTTGACCTCTGCTGACCCTGAGGCCGACTCACCCACTTTCTAGTCTCCCATGGAAGCCAGCTTTAGAACCACCGAGTCACAACCTCACATTGGAACAAGTTTGTTAGACTCAATCAAGTCTGGGAAATGCCAACCATCCATCCATTTTCTACCGCTTATTCCCTTTGGGGCTGCAGGGGCGCTGGTGGTCCAAGAAATGATGACTGTCTTTCTCTAGAGGAATACAATATATTGTGTATGAAAAGATGACATTTGTTGGAGGAATACAATATATTGTGTATGAAATCATGACATTTGTTGGAGGAATACAATATATTGTGTATGAAATCATGACACTTGTTGGAGAAATACAATATATTGTGTATGAAATCATGACATATGTTGGAGAAACATTCTGTGATGTTTGTTCTGTACTTTATTAGTAGTTTTTCACGGTGAAACTAAATTAAGAAAAAAACAGGAAATCTCATTAGTTTGTGTTCTTTTGAGTTAATACAACTAGAAAGTTGACAAAGTTCTATTAGTTAAGTGCTAGTAAAGAATGTTAGTCCCGTCTTTTCATGAGGAAACTAGGAACTAAAAGTGGATGTTGTTGTGCTTTTATTCCATGAAAGACTATTTGTTGGCATCTAGAAGACACTCCTGATAGTGGGAATAAACTCTTTGTAGCAGGAATAATAACACTTGATCCAGCTGTTACAACATCTGCACTGATCCAGCTGATACCACATCTGCACTGATCCAGCTGATACCACATCTGCACTGATCCAGATGTTACAACATCTGCACTGATCCAGCTGATACCACATCTGCACTGATCCAGCTGTTACAACATCTGCACTGATCCAGCTGTTACAACATCTGCACTGATCCAGCTGTTACAACATCTGCACGGATCCAGCTGTTACAACATCTGCACTGATCCAGCTGTTACAACATCTGCACTGATCCAGATGATACAACATCTGCACGAATCCAGCTGATACAACATCTGCACTGATCCAGCGGTTACAACATCTGCACTGATCCAGATGATACCACATCTGCACTGATCCAGCTGTTACAACATCTACACTGATCCAGAGGATACCACATCTGCACTGATCCAGCTGTTACAACATCTACACTGATCCAGAGGATACCACATCTGCACTGATCAAGCTGATACAACATCTGCACGAATCCAGCTGATACAACATCTGCACTAATCCAGCTGTTACAACATCTGCACTGATCCAGATGATACCACATCTGCACTGATCCAGCTGTTACAACATCTACACTGATCCAGAGGATACCACATCTGCACTGATCCAGCTGTTACAACATCTGCACTGATCCAGATGATACCACATCTGCACTGATCGAGCTGTTACAACATCTGCACTGATCCAGCTGTTACAACATCTGCACTGATCCAGCTGTTACAACATCTGTACTGATCCAGCTGATACCACATCTGCACTGATCAAGCTGATACAACATCTGCACGAATCCAGCTGATACAACATCTGCACTGATCCAGCTGTTACAACATCTGCACTGATCCAGATGATACCACATCTGCACTGATCCAGCTGTTACAACATCTACACTGATCCAGAGGATACCACATCTGCACTGATCCAGCTGTTACAACATCTACACTGATCCAGAGGATACCACATCTGCACTGATCAAGCTGATACAACATCTGCACTGATCCAGCTGTTACAACATCTGCACTGATCCAGAATATACCACATCTGCACTGATCCAGCTGTTACAACATCTACACTGATCCAGAGGATACCACATCTGCACTGATCCAGCTGTTACAACATCTGCACTGATCCAGATGATACCACATCTGCACTGATCCAGCTGATAGAACATCTGCACTGATCCAGCTGTTACAACATCTGCACTGATCCAGATGATACCACATCTGCACTGATCCAGCTGTTACAACATCTGCACTGATCCAGCTGTTACAACATCTGCACTGATCCAGCTGTTACAACATCTGCACTGATCCAGATGATACCACATCTGCACTGATCCAGCTGATAGAACATCTGCACTGATCCAGCTGTTACAACATCTGCACTGATCCAGATGATACCACATCTGCACTGATCCAGCTGTTACAACATCTGCACTGATCCAGCTGTTACAACATCTGCACTGATCCAGCTGTTACAACATCTGCACTGATCCAGATGATACCACATCTGCACTGATCCAGCTGTTACAACATCTGCACGAATCCAGCTGATACAACATCTGCACTGATCCAGCTGTTACAACATCTGCACTGATCCAGATGATACCACATCTGCACTGATCCAGCTGTTACAACATCTACACTGATCCAGAGGATACCACATCTGCACTGATCCAGCTGTTACAACATCTACACTGATCCAGAGGATACCACATCTGCACTGATCCAGCTGATACAACATCTGCACGAATCCAGCTGATACAACATCTGCACTGATCCAGCTGTTACAACATCTGCACTGATCCAGATGATACCACATCTGCACTGATCCAGCTGTTACAACATCTACACTGATCCAGAGGATACCACATCTGCACTGATCCAGCTGTTACAACATCTGCACTGATCCAGATGATACCACATCTGCACTGATCCAGCTGATAGAACATCTGCACTGATCCAGCTGTTACAACATCTGCACTGATCCAGATGATACCACATCTGCACTGATCCAGCTGTTACAACATCTGCACTGATCCAGCTGTTACAACATCTGCACTGATCCAGCTGTTACAACATCTGCACTGATCCAGCTGTTACAACATCTGCACTGATCCAGCTGTTACAACATCTGCACTGATCCAGATGATACCACATCTGCACTGATCCAGCTGTTACAACATCTGCACTGATCCAGATGATACCACATCTGCACTGATCCAGCTGTTACAACATCTGCACTGATCCAGCTGTTACAACATCTGCACTGATCCAGCTGTTACAACATCTGCACTGATCCAGCTGATACAACATCTGCACTGATCCAGCTGATACCACATCTGCACTGATCCAGCTGTTACAACATCTGCACTGATCCAGCTGATACCACATCTGCACTGATCCAGCTGTTACAACATCTGCACTGATCCAGCTGATACAACATCTGCACTGATCCAGCTGATACCACATCTGCACTGATCCAGCTGTTACAACATCTGCACTGATCCAGCTGATACAACATCTGCACTGATCCAGCTGATACCACATCTGCACTGATCCAGCTGATACTACATCTGCACTGATCCAGCTGATAAAACATCTGCACTGATCCAGCTGATACCAAATCTGCACTGATCCAGCTAATACCACATCTGCACTGATCCAGCTGTTACAACATCTGCACTGATCCAGATGATACCACATCTGCACTGATCCAGCTGTTACAACATCTGCACTGATCCAGCTGTTACAACATCTACACTGATCCAGCTGATACCACATCTGCACGGATCCAGCTGATACAACATCTGCACTGATCCAGCTGTTACAACATCTGCACTGATCCAGATGATACCACATCTGCACTGATCCAGCTGATACCACATCTGCACTGATCCAGCTGATAAAACATCTGCACGGATCCAGCTGATACCACATCTGCACTGATCCAGCTGTTACAACATCTGCACTGATCCAGATGATACCACATCTGCACGGATCCAGCTGACACAACATATGCACTGATCCAGCTGATACAACATATGCGCTGATCCAGATGATACCACATCTGCACTGATCCAGCTGATACCACATCTGCACGGATCCAGCTGATACAACATCTGCACGGATCCAGCTGATACAACATCTGCACTGATCCAGCTGATACAACATCTGCACTGATCCAGCTGATACCACATCTGCACGGATCCAGCTGATACAACATCTGCACTGATCCAGCTGATACAACATCTGCACGGATCCAGCTGATACCACATCTGCACTGATCCAGCTGATACAACATCTGCACTGATCCAGTAGTTACAACATCTGCACTGATCCAGATGATACCACATCTGCACTGATCCAGCTGATAACACATCTGCACGGATCCAGCTGATACCACATCTGCACTGTTCCAGATGACACAACATCTGCACTGATCCAGCTGATACAACATCTGCACTGATCCAGCTGATACAACATCTGCACTGATCCATCTGATACAACATCTGAACTGATCCAGCTGATACCACATCTGCACTGATCCAGCTGATACAACATCTGTACTGATCCAGCTGATACAACATCTGCACTGATCCATCTGATACAACATCTGCACTGATCCAGCTGATACCACATCTGCACTGATCCAGCTGATACAACATCTGCACTGATCCAGATGATACCACGTCTGCACTGATCCAGCTGATACCACATCTGCACTGATCCAGCTGATACCAAGTCTGCACTGATCCAGCTGATACAACATCTGCACTTATCCAGCTGATACCACATCTGCACTGATCCAGCTGATACAACATCTGGACTGATCCATCCGATACAACATCTGCACTGTTCCAGTGGATACCACATCTGCACTGATCCAGCTGATACAACATCTGCACGGATCCAGCTGATACCACATCTGCACTGATCCAGCTGATACAACATCTGCACTGATCCAGTTGTTACAACATCTGCACTGATCCAGATGATACCACATCTGCACTGATCCAGCTGATAACACATCTGCACGGATCCAGATGATACAACATCTGCACTGATCCAGCTGATACAACATCTGCACTGATCCAGCTGATACCACATCTGGACTGATCCAGCTGATACAACATCTGCACTGATCCATCTGATACAACATCTGAACTGATCCAGCTGATACCACATCTGCACTGATCCAGCTGATACAACATCTGTACTGATCCAGCTGATACAACATCTGCACTGATCCATCTGATACAACATCTGAACTGATCCAGCTGATACCACATCTGCACTGATCCAGCTGTTACAACATCTGCACTGATCCAGCTGATACAACATCTGCACTGATCCAGCTGATACCACATCTGCACTGATCCAGCTGATACAACATCTGCACTGATCCAGCTGATACCAAATCTGCACTGATCCAGCTAATACCACATCTGCACTGATCCAGCTGTTACAACATCTGCACTGATCCAGATGATACCACATCTGCACTGATCCAGCTGTTACAACATCTGCACTGATCCAGCTGTTACAACATCTACACTGATCCAGCTGATACCACATCTGCACGGATCCAGCTGATACAACATCTGCACTGATCCAGCTGATACAACATCTGCACTGATCCAGCTGTTACAACATCTGAACTGATCCAGCTGTTACAACATCTGCACTGATCCAGATGATACCACATCTGCACGGATCCAGCTGATACAACATATGCACTGATCCAGCTGATACAACATATGCACTGATCCAGATGATACCACATCTGCACTAATCCAGCTGATACCACATCTGCACGGATCCAGCTGATACAACATATGCACTGATCCAGCTGATACCACATCTGCACGGATCCAGCTGATACAACATCTGCACTGATCCAGCTGATACAACATCTGCACGGATCCAGCTGATACCACATCTGCACTGATCCAGCTGATACAACATCTGCACTGATCCAGTTGTTACAACATCTGCACTGATCCAGATGATACCACATCTGCACTGATCCAGCTGATAACACATCTGCACGGATCCAGCTGATACCACATCTGCACTGTTCCAGATGATACAACATCTGCACTGATCCAGCTGATACAACATCTGCACTGATCCAGCTGATACAACATCTGCACTGATCCATCTGATACAACATCTGAACTGATCCAGCTGATACCACATCTGCACTGATCCAGCTGATACAACATCTGTACTGATCCAGCTGATACAACATCTGCACTGATCCATCTGATACAACATCTGCACTGATCCAGCTGATACCACATCTGCACTGATCCAGCTGATACAACATCTGCACTGATCCAGATGATACCACGTCTGCACTGATCCAGCTGTTACAACATCTGCACTGATCCAGCTGATACAACATCTGCACTGATCCAGCTGATACCACATCTGCACTGATCCAGCTGATACTACATCTGCACTGATCCAGCTGATAAAACATCTGCACTGATCCAGCTGATACCAAATCTGCACTGATCCAGCTAATACCACATCTGCACTGATCCAGCTGTTACAACATCTGCACTGATCCAGATGATACCACATCTGCACTGATCCAGCTGTTACAACATCTGCACTGATCCAGCTGTTACAACATCTACACTGATCCAGCTGATACCACATCTGCACGGATCCAGCTGATACAACATCTGCACTGATCCAGCTGTTACAACATCTGCACTGATCCAGATGATACCACATCTGCACTGATCCAGCTGATACCACATCTGCACTGATCCAGCTGATAAAACATCTGCACGGATCCAGCTGATACCACATCTGCACTGATCCAGCTGTTACAACATCTGCACTGATCCAGATGATACCACATCTGCACTGATCCAGCTGATACCACATCTGCAAGGATCCAGCTGATACAACATATGCACTGATCCAGCTGATACCACATCTGCACGGATCCAGCTGATACAACATCTGCACTGATCCAGCTGATACAACATCTGCACGGATCCAGCTGATACCACATCTGCACTGATCCAGCTGATACAACATCTGCACTGATCCAGCTGATACAACATCTGCACTGATCCAGCTGATACAACATCTGCACTGATCCATCTGATACAACATCTGAACTGATCCAGCTGATACCACATCTGCACTGATCCAGCTGATACAACATCTGTACTGATCCAGCTGATACAACATCTGCACTGATCCATCTGATACAACATCTGCACTGATCCAGCTGATACCACATCTGCACTGATCCAGCTGATACAACATCTGCACTGATCCAGATGATACCACATCTGCACTGATCCAGCTGATACCACATCTGCACTGATCCAGCTGATACCACGTCTGCACTGATCCAGCTGATACAACATCTGCACTTATCCAGCTGATACCACATCTGCACTGATCCAGCTGATACAACATCTGGACTGATCCATCCGATACAACATCTGCACTGATCCAGTGGATACCACATCTGCACTGATCCAGCTGATACAACATCTGCACGGATCCAGCTGATACCACATCTGCACTGATCCAGATGATACAACATCTGCACTGATCCAGTTGTTACAACATCTGCACTGATCCAAATGATACCACATCTGCACTGATCCAGCTGATAACACATCTGCACGGATCCAGATGATACAACATCTGCACTGATCCAGCTGATACAACATCTGCACTGATCCAGCTGATACCACATCTGGACTGATCCAGCTGATACAACATCTGCACTGATCCATCTGATACAACATCTGAACTGATCCAGCTGATACCACATCTGCACTGATCCAGCTGATACAACATCTGTACTGATCCAGCTGATACAACATCTGCACTGATCCATCTGATACAACATCTGAACTGATCCAGCTGATACCACATCTACACTGATCCAGCTGTTACAACATCTGCACTGATCCAGCTGATACAACATCTGCACTGATCCAGCTGATACCACATCTGCACTGATCCAGCTGATACAACATCTGCACTGATCCAGCTGATACCAAATCTGCACTGATCCAGCTAATACCACATCTGCACTGATCCAGCTGTTACAACATCTGCACTGATCCAGATGATACCACATCTGCACTGATCCAGCTGTTACAACATCTGCACTGATCCAGCTGTTACAACATCTACACTGATCCAGCTGATACCACATCTGCACGGATCCAGCTGATACAACATCTGCACTGATCCAGCTGTTACAACATCTGCACTGATCCAGATGATACCACATCTGCACTGATCCAGCTGATACCACATCTGCACTGATCCAGCTGATAAAACATCTGCACGGATCCAGCTGATACAACATCTGCACTGATCCAGCTGTTACAACATCTGCACTGATCCAGCTGATACAACATCTGAACTGATCCAGCTGTTACAACATCTGCACTGATCCAGATGATACAACATATGCACCGATCCAGCTGATACAACATATGCACTGATCCAGATGATACCACATCTGCACTGATCCAGCTGATACCACATCTGCACGGATCCAGCTGATACAACATATGCACTGATCCAGCTGATACCACATCTGCACGGATCCAGCTGATACAACATCTGCACTGATCCATCTGATACAACATCTGCACGGATCCAGCTGATACCACATCTGCACTGATCCAGCTGATACAACATCTGCACTGATCCAGTTGTTAAAACATCTGCACTGATCCAGATGATACCACATCTGCACTGATCCAGCTGAAAACACATCTGCACGGATCCAGCTGATACCACATCTGCACTGTTCCAGATGATACAACATCTGCACTGATCCAGCTGATACAACATCTGCACTGATCCAGCTGATACAACATCTGCACTGATCCATCTGATACAACATCTGAACTGATCCAGCTGATACCACATCTGCACTGATCCAGCTGATACAACATCTGTACTGATCCAGCTGATACAACATCTGCACTGATCCATCTGATACAACATCTGCACTGATCCAGCTGATACCACATCTGCACTGATCCAGCTGATACAACATCTGCACTGATCCAGATGATACCACGTCTGCACTGATCCAGCTGTTACAACATCTGCACTGATCCAGCTGATACCACATCTGCACTGATCCAGCTGATACCACATCTGCACTGATCCAGCTGTTACAACATCTGCACTGATCCAGCTGATACCACATCTGCACTGATCCAGCTGTTACAACATCTGCACTGATCCAGCTGTTACAACATCTGCACTGATCCAGCTGTTACAACATCTGCACGGATCCAGCTGTTGCAACATCTGCACTGATCCAGATGATACCACATCTGCACTGATCCAGCTGTTACAACATCTACACTGATCCAGAGGATACCACATCTGCACTGATCCAGCTGTTACAACATCTACACTGATCCAGAGGATACCACATCTGCACTGATCCAGCTGTTACAACATCTACACTGATCCAGAGGATACCACATCTGCACTGATCCAGCTGTTACAACATCTGCAGTGATCCAGATGATACCACATCTGCACTGATCCAGCTGATACAACATCTGCACTGATCCAGCTGTTATAACATCTGTACTGATCCAGATGATACCACATCTGCACTGATCAAGCTGATACAACATCTGCACGAATCCAGCTGATACAACATCTGCACTGATCCAGCTGTTACAACATCTGTACTGATCCAGATGATACCACATCTGCACTGATCAAGCTGATACAACATCTGCACGAATCCAGCTGATACAACATCTGCACTGATCCAGCTGTTACAACATCTGCACTGATCCAGATGATACCAAATCTGCACTGATCCAGCTGTTACAACATCTACACTGATCCAGAGGATACCACATCTGCACTGATCCAGCTGTTACAACATCTACACTGATCCAGAGGATACCACACCTGCACTGATCAAGCTGATACAACATCTGCACGAATCCAGCTGATACAACATCTGCACTGATCCAGCTGTTACAACATCTGCACTGATACAGATGATACCACATCTGCACTGATCCAGCTGTTACAACATCTACACTGATCCAGAGGATACCACATCTGCACTGATCCAGCTGTTACAACATCTGCACTGATCCAGATGATACCACATCTGCACTGATCCAGCTGTTACAACATCTGCACTGATCCAGATGATACCACATCTGCACTGATCCAGCTGTTACAACATCTACACTGATCCAGAGGATACCACATCTGCACTGATCCAGCTGTTACAACATCTGCACTGATCCAGCTGTTACAACATCTGCACTGATCCAGATGATACCACATCTGCACTGATCCAGCTGTTACAACATCTGCACTGATCCAGCTGTTACAACATCTGCACTGATCCAGCTGTAACAACATCAGCAATGATCCAGCTGTTACCACATCTGCACTGATCCAGATGATACCACATCTGCACTGATCCAGCTGTTACAACATCTGCACTGATCCAGCTGTTACAACATCTGCACTGATCCAGCTGTTACAACATCTGCACTGATCCAGATGATACAACATCTGCACGAATCCAGCTGATACAACATCTGCACTGATCCAGCTGTTACCACATCTGCACTGATCCAGATGATACCACATCTGCACTGATCCAGCTGTTACAACATCTACACTGATCCAGAGGATACCACATCTGCACTGATCCAGCTGTTACAACATCTACACTGATCCAGAGGATACCACATCTGCACTGATCAAGCTGATACAACATCTGCACGAATCCAGCTGATACAACATCTGCACTGATCCAGCTGTTACAACATCTGCACTGATCCAGATGATACCACATCTGCACTGATCCAGCTGTTACAACATCTACACTGATCCAGAGGATACCACATCTGCACTGATCCAGCTGTTACAACATCTGCACTGATCCAGATGATACCACATCTGCACTGATCCAGCTGTTACAACATCCGCACTGATCCAGCTGTTACAACATCTGCACTGATCCAGCTGTTACAACATCTGCACTGATCCAGATGATACCACATCTGCACTGATCAAGCTGATACAACATCTGCACTGATCCAGCTGTTACAACATCTGCACTGATCCAGATGATACCACATCTGCACTGATCCAGCTGTTACAACATCTACACTGATCCAGAGGATACCACATCTGCACTGATCCAGCTGTTACAACATCTACACTGATCCAGAGGATACCACATCTGCACTGATCAAGCTGATACAACATCTGCACGAATCCAGCTGATACAACATCTGCACTGATCCAGCTGTTACAACATCTGCACTGATCCAGATGATACCACATCTGCACTGATCCAGCTGTTACAACATCTACACTGATCCAGAGGATACCACATCTGCACTGATCCAGCTGTTACAACATCTGCACTGATCCAGCTGATAGAACATCTGCACTGATCCAGCTGATAGAACATCTGCACTGATCCAGCTGTTACAACATCTGCACTGATCCAGATGATACCACATCTGCACTGATCCAGCTGTTACAACATCTGCACTGATCCAGCTGTTACAACATCTGCACTGATCCAGCTGTTACAACATCTGCACGAATCCAGCTGTTACAACATCTGCACTGATCCAGCTGATACCACATCTGCACTGATCCACCTGTTACAACATCTGCACTGATCCAGCTGATACCACATCTGCACTGATCCAGCTGATACCACATCTGCACTGATCCAGCTGTTACAACATCTGCACTGATCCAGCTGATACAACATCTGCACTGATCCAGCTGATACCACATCTGCACTGATCCAGCTGATACTACATCTGCACTGATCCAGCTGATACAACATCTGCACTGATCCAGCTGATACCAAATCTGCACTGATCCAGCTAATACCACATCTGCACTGATCCAGCTGTTACAACATCTGCACTGATCCAGATGATACCACATCTGCACTGATCCAGCTGTTACAACATCTGCACTGATCCAGCTGTTACAACATCTACACTAATCCAGCTGATACCACATCTGCACGGATCCAGCTGATACAACATCTGCACTGATCCAGCTGTTACAACATCTGCACTGATCCAGATGATACCACATCTGCACTGATCCAGCTGATAAAACATCTGCACGGATCCAGCTGATACCACATCTGCACTGATCCAGCTGTTACAACATCTGCACTGATCCAGATGATACCACATCTGCACGGATCCAGCTGATACAACATATGCACTGATCCAGCTGATACAACATATGCACTGATCCAGATGATACCACATCTGCACTGATCCAGCTGATACCACATCTGCACGGATCCAGCTGATACAACATATGCACTGATCCAGCTGATACCACATCTGCACGGATCCAGCTGATACAACATCTGCACTGATCCAGCTGATACAACATCTGCACGGATCCAGCTGATACCACATCTGCACTGATCCAGCTAATACAACGTCTGCACTGATCCAGTTGTTACAACATCTGCACTGATCCAGATGATACCACATCTGCACTGATCCAGCTGATAACACATCTGCACGGATCCAGCTGATACCACATCTGCACTGTTCCAGATGATACAACATCTGCACTGATCAAGCTGATACAACATCTGCACTGATCCAGCTGATACAACATCTGCACTGATCCATCTGATACAACATCTGAACTGATCCAGCTGATACCACATCTGCACTGATCCAGCTGATACAACATCTGTACTGATCCAGCTGATACAACATCTGCACTGATCCATCTGATACAACATCTGCACTGATCCAGCTGATACCACATCTGCACTGATCCAGCTGATACAACATCTGCACTGATCCAGATGATACCACGTCTGCACTGATACAGGTGATACCACATCTGCACTGATCCAGCTGATACCACGTCTGCACTGATCCAGCTGATACAACATCTGCACTTATCCAGCTGATACCACATCTGCACTGATCCAGCTGATACAACATCTGGACTGATCCATCCGATACAACATCTGCACTGATCCAGTGGATACCACATCTGCACTGATCCAGCTGATACAACATCTGCACGGATCCAGCTGATACCACATCTGCACTGATCCAGCTGATACAACATCTGCACTGATCCAGTTGTTACAACATCTGCACTGATCCAGATGATACCACATCTGCACTGATCCAGCTGATAACACATCTGCACGGATCCAGATGATACAACATCTGCACTGATCCAGCTGATACCACATCTGCACTGATCCAGCTGATACAACATCTGTACTGATCCAGCTGATACAACATCTGCACTGATCCATCTGATACAACATCTGAACTGATCCAGCTGATACCACATCTGCACTGATCCAGCTGTTACAACATCTGCACTGATCCAGCTGATACAACATCTGCACTGATCCAGCTGATACCACATCTGCACTGATCCAGCTGTTACAACATCTGCACTAATCCAGCTGATACCAAATCTGCACTGATCCAGCTAATACCACATCTGCACTGATCCAGCTGTTACAACATCTGCACTGATCCAGCTGATACTACATCTGCACTGATCCAGCTGATACAACATCTGCACTGATCCAGCTGATACCAAATCTGCACTGATCCAGCTAATACCACATCTGCACTGATCCAGCTGTTACAACATCTGCACTGATCCAGATGATACCACATCTGCACTGATCCAGCTGTTACAACATCTGCACTGATCCAGCTGTTACAACATCTACACTGATCCAGCTGATACCACATCTGCACGGATCCAGCTGATACAACATCTGCACTGATCCAGCTGTTACAACATCTACACTGATCCAGATGATACCACATCTGCACTGATCCAGCTGATAAAACAACTGCACGGATCCAGCTGATACCACATCTGCACTGATCCAGCTGTTACAACATCTGCACTGATCCAGCTGATACAACATCTGAACTGATCCAGCTGTTACAACATCTGCACTGATCCAGATGATACCACATCTGCACGGATCCAGCTGATACAACATATGCACTGATCCAGCTGATACAACATATGCACTGATCCAGATGATACCACATCTGCACTGATCCAGCTGATACCACATCTGCACGGATCCAGCTGATACAACATATGCACTGATCCAGCTGATAACACATCTGCACGGATCCAGCTGATACCACATCTGCACTGTTCCAGATGATACAACATCTGCACTGATCCAGCTGATACAACATCTGCACTGATCCAGCTGATACAACATCTGCACTGATCCATCTGATACAACATCTGAACTGATCGAGCTGATACCACATCTGCACTGATCCAGCTGATACAACATCTGTACTGATCCAGCTGATACAACATCTGCACTGATCCATCTGATACAACATCTGCACTGATCCAGCTGATACCACATCTGCACTGATCCAGCTGATACAACATCTGCACTGATCCAGATGATACCACGTCTGCACTGATCCAGCTGATACCACATCTGCACTGATCCAGCTGATACCACGTCTGCACTGATCCAGCTGATACAACATCTGCACTTATCCAGCTGATACCACATCTGCACTGATCCAGCTGATACAACATCTGGACTGATCCATCCGATACAACATCTGCACTGATCCAGTGGATACCACATCTGCACTGATCCAGCTGATACAACATCTGCACGGATCCAGCTGATACCACATCTGCACTGATCCAGCTGATACAACATCTGCACTGATCCAGCTGTTACAACATCTGCACTGATCCAGATGATACCACATCTGCACTGATACAGCTGATAACACATCTGCACGGATCCAGCTGATACCACATCTGCACTGATCCAGCTGTTACAACATCTGCACTGATCCAGATGATACCACATCTGCACTGATCCAGCTGATACCACATCTGCAAGGATCCAGCTGATACAACATATGCACTGATCCAGCTGATACCACATCTGCACAGATCCAGCTGATACAACATCTGCACTGATCCAGCTGATACAACATCTGCACGGATCCAGCTGATACCACATCTGCACTGATCCAGCTGATACAACATCTGCACTGATCCAGCTGATACAACATCTGCACTGATCCAGCTGATACAACATCTGCACTGATCCATCTGATACAACATCTGAACTGATCCAGCTGATACCACATCTGCACTGATCCAGCTGATACAACATCTGTACTGATCCAGCTGATACAACATCTGCACTGATCCATCTGATACAACATCTGCACTGATCCAGCTGATACCACATCTGCACTGATCCAGCTGATACAACATCTGCACTGATCCAGATGATACCACGTCTGCACTGATCCAGCTGATACCACATCTGCACTGATCCAGCTGATACCACGTCTGCACTGATCCAGCTGATACAACATCTGCACTTATCCAGCTGATACCACATCTGCACTGATCCAACTGATACAACATCTGGACTGATCCATCCGATACAACATCTGCACTGATCCAGTGGATACCACATCTGCACTGATCCAGCTGATACAACATCTGCACGGATCCAGCTGATACCACATCTGCACTGATCCAGATGATACAACATCTGCACTGATCCAGTTGTTACAACATCCGCACTGATCCAGATGATACCACATCTGCACTGATCCAGCTGATAACACATCTGCACGGATCCAGATGATACAACATCTGCACTGATCCAGCTGATACAACATCTGCACTGATCCAGCTGATACCACATCTGGACTGATCCAGCTGATACAACATCTGCACTGATCCATCTGATACAACATCTGAACTGATCCAGCTGATACCACATCTGCACTGATCCAGCTGATACAACATCTGTACTGATCCAGCTGATACAACATCTGCACTGATCCATCTGATACAACATCTGAACTGATCCAGCTGATACCACATCTACACTGATCCAGCTGTTACAACATCTGCACTGATCCAGCTGATACAACATCTGCACTGATCCAGCTGATACCACATCTGCACTGATCCAGCTGATACAACATCTGCACTGATCCAGCTGATACCAAATCTGCACTGATCCAGCTAATACCACATCTACACTGATCCAGCTGTTACAACATCTGCACTGATCCAGATGATACCACATCTGCACTGATCCAGCTGTTACAACATCTGCACTGATCCAGCTGTTACAACATCTACACTGATCCAGCTGATACCACATCTGCACGGATCCAGCTGATACAACATCTGCACTGATCCAGCTGTTACAACATCTGCACTGATCCAGATGATACCACATCTGCACTGATCCAGCTGATACCACATCTGCACTGATCCAGCTGATAAAACATCTGCACGGATCCAGCTGATACAACATCTGCACTGATCCAGCTGTTACAACATCTGCACTGATCCAGCTGATACAACATCTGAACTGATCCAGCTGTTACAACATCTGCACTGATCCAGATGATACAACATATGCACTGATCCAGCTGATACAACATGTGCACTGATCCAGATGATACCACATCTGCACTGATCCAGCTGATACCACATCTGCACGGATCCAGCTGATACAACATATGCACTGATCCAGCTGATACCACATCTGCACGGATCCAGCTGATACAACATCTGCACTGATCCATCTGATACAACATCTGCACGGATCCAGCTGATACCACATCTGCACTGATCCAGCTGATACAACATCTGCACTGATCCAGTTGTTACAACATCTGCACTGATCCAGATGATACCACATCTGCACTGATCCAGCTGAAAACACATCTGCACGGATCCAGCTGATACCACATCTGCACTGTTCCAGATGATACAACATCTGCACTGATCCAGCTGATACAACATCTGCACTGATCCAGCTGATACAACATCTGCACTGATCCATCTGATACAACATCTGAACTGATCCAGCTGATACCACATCTGCACTGATCCAGCTGATACAACATCTGTACTGATCCAGCTGATACAACATCTGCACTGATCCATCTGATACAACATCTGCACTGATCCAGCTGATACCACATCTGCACTGATCCAGCTGATACAACATCTGCACTGATCCAGATGATACCACGTCTGCACTGATCCAGCTGTTACAACATCTGCACTGATCCAGCTGATACCACATCTGCACTGATCCAGCTGATACCACATCTGCACTGATCCAGCTGTTACAACATCTGCACTGATCCAGCTGATACCACATCTGCACTGATCCAGCTGTTACAACATCTGCACTGATCCAGCTGTTACAACATCTGCACTGATCCAGCTGTTACAACATCTGCACGGATCCAGCTGTTGCAACATCTGCACTGATCCAGATGATACCACATCTGCACTGATCCAGCTGTTACAACATCTACACTGATCCAGAGGATACCACATCTGCACTGATCCAGCTGTTACAACATCTACACTGATCCAGAGGATACCACATCTGCACTGATCCAGCTGTTACAACATCTACACTGATCCAGAGGATACCACATCTGCACTGATCCAGCTGTTACAACATCTGCAGTGATCCAGATGATACCACATCTGCACTGATCCAGCTGATACAACATCTGCACTGATCCAGCTGTTACAACATCTGTACTGATCCAGATGATACCACATCTGCACTGATCAAGCTGATACAACATCTGCACGAATCCAGCTGATACAACATCTGCACTGATCCAGCTGTTACAACATCTGTACTGATCCAGATGATACCACATCTGCACTGATCAAGCTGATACAACATCTGCACGAATCCAGCTGATACAACATCTGCACTGATCCAGCTGTTACAACATCTGCACTGATCCAGATGATACCAAATCTGCACTGATCCAGCTGTTACAACATCTACACTGATCCAGAGGATACCACATCTGCACTGATCCAGCTGTTACAACATCTGCACTGATCCAGCTGTTACAACATCTGCACTGATCCAGATGATACAACATCTGCACGAATCCAGCTGATACAACATCTGCACTGATCCAGCTGTTACAACATCTGCACTGATACAGATGATACCACATCTGCACTGATCCAGCTGTTACAACATCTACACTGATCCAGAGGATACCACATCTGCACTGATCCAGCTGTTACAACATCTGCACTGATCCAGATGATACCACATCTGCACTGATCCAGCTGTTACAACATCTGCACTGATCCAGATGATACCACATCTGCACTGATCCAGCTGTTACAACATCTACACTGATCCAGAGGATACCACATCTGCACTGATCCAGCTGTTACAACATCTGCACTGATCCAGCTGTTACAACATCTGCACTGATCCAGATGATACCACATCTGCACTGATCCAGCTGTTACAACATCTGCACTGATCCAGCTGTTACAACATCTGCACTGATCCAGCTGTAACAACATCAGCAATGATCCAGCTGTTACCACATCTGCACTGATCCAGATGATACCACATCTGCACTGATCCAGCTGTTACAACATCTGCACTGATCCAGCTGTTACAACATCTGCACTGATCCAGCTGTTACAACATCTGCACTGATCCAGATGATACAACATCTGCACAAATCCAGCTGATACAACATCTGCACTGATCCAGCTGTTACAACATCTGCACTGATCCAGATGATACCACATCTGCACTGATCCAGCTGTTACAACATCTACACTGATCCAGAGGATACCACATCTGCACTGATCCAGCTGTTACAACATCTACACTGATCCAGAGGATACCACATCTGCACTGATCAAGCTGATACAACATCTGCACGAATCCAGCTGATACAACATCTGCACTGATCCAGCTGTTACAACATCTGCACTGATCCAGATGATACCACATCTGCACTGATCCAGCTGTTACAACATCTACACTGATCCAGAGGATACCACATCTGCACTGATCCAGCTGTTACAACATCTGCACTGATCCAGATGATACCACATCTGCACTGATCCAGCTGTTACAACATCTGCACTGATCCAGCTGTTACAACATCTGCACTGATCCAGCTGTTACAACATCTGCACTGATCCAGATGATACCACATCTGCACTGATCAAGCTGATACAACATCTGCACTGATCCAGCTGTTACAACATCTGCACTGATCCAGATGATACCACATCTGCACTGATCCAGCTGTTACAACATCTACACTGATCCAGAGGATACCACATCTGCACTGATCCAGCTGTTACAACATCTGCACTGATCCAGCTGATAGAACATCTGCACTGATCCAGCTGTTACAACATCTGCACTGATCCAGCTGTTACCACATCTGCACTGATCCAGATGATAACACATCTGCACTGATCCAGCTGTTACAACATCTGCACTGATCCAGCTGTTACAACATCTGCACTGATCCAGCTGTTACAACATCTGCACGAATCCAGCTGTTACAACATCTGCACTGATCCAGCTGATACCACATCTGCACTGATCCACCTGTTACAACATCTGCACTGATCCAGCTGATACCACATCTGCACTGATCCAGCTGATACCACATCTGCACTGATCCAGCTGTTACAACATCTGCACTGATCCAGCTGATACAACATCTGCACTGATCCAGCTGATACCACATCTGCACTGATCCAGCTGATACTACATCTGCACTGATCCAGCTGATACAACATCTGCACTGATCCAGCTGATACCAAATCTGCACTGATCCAGCTAATACCACATCTGCACTGATCCAGCTGTTACAACATCTGCACTGATCCAGATGATACCACATCTGCACTGATCCAGCTGTTACAACATCTGCACTGATCCAGCTGTTACAACATCTACACTAATCCAGCTGATACCACATCTGCACGGATCCAGCTGATACAACATCTGCACTGATCCAGCTGTTACAACATCTGCACTGATCCAGATGATACCACATCTGCACTGATCCAGCTGATAAAACATCTGTACGGATCCAGCTGATACCACATCTGCACTGATCCAGCTGTTACAACATCTGCACTGATCCAGATGATACCACATCTGCACAGATCCAGCTGATACAACATATGCACTGATCCAGCTGATACAACATATGCACTGATCCAGATGATACCACATCTGCACTGATCCAGCTGATACCACATCTGCACGGATCCAGCTGATACAACATATGCACTGATCCAGCTGATACCACATCTGCACGGATCCAGCTGATACAACATCTGCACTGATCCAGCTGATACAACATCTGCACGGATCCAGCTGATACCACATCTGCACTGATCCAGCTGATACAACGTCTGCACTGATCCAGTTGTTACAACATCTGCACTGATCCAGATGATACCACATCTGCACTGATCCAGCTGATAACACATCTGCACGGATCCAGCTGATACCACATCTGCACTGTTCCAGATGATACAACATCTGCACTGATCCAGCTGATACAACATCTGCACTGATCCAGCTGATACAACATCTGCACTGATCCATCTGATACAACATCTGAACTGATCCAGCTGATACCACATCTGCACTGATCCAGCTGATACAACATCTGTACTGATCCAGCTGATACAACATCTGCACTGATCCATCTGATACAACATCTGCACTGATCCAGCTGATACCACATCTGCACTGATCCAGCTGATACAACATCTGCACTGATCCAGATGATACCACGTCTGCACTGATACAGGTGATACCACATCTGCACTGATCCAGCTGATACCACGTCTGCACTGATCCAGCTGATACAACATCTGCACTTATCCAGCTGATACCACATCTGCACTGATCCAGCTGATACAACATCTGGACTGATCCATCCGATACAACATCTGCACTGATCCAGTGGATACCACATCTGCACTGATCCAGCTGATACAACATCTGCACGGATCCAGCTGATACCACTTCTGCACTGATCCAGCTGATACAACATCTGCACTGATCCAGTTGTTACAACATCTGCACTGATCCAGATGATACCACATCTGCACTGATCCAGCTGATAACACATCTGCACGGATCCAGATGATACAACATCTGCACTGATCCAGCTGATACAACATCTGCACTGATCCAGCTGATACCACATCTGCACTGATCCAGCTGATACAACATCTGTACTGATCCAACTGATACAACATCTGCACTGATCCATCTGATACAACATCTGAACTGATCCAGCTGATACCACATCTGCACTGATCCAGCTGTTACAACATCTGCACTGATCCAGCTGATACAACATCTGCACTGATCCAGCTGATACCACATCTGCACTGATCCAGCTGTTACAACATCTGCACTGATCCAGCTGATACCAAATCTGCACTGATCCAGCTAATACCACATCTGCACTGATCCAGCTGTTACAACATCTGCACTGATCCAGCTGATACTACATCTGCACTGATCCAGCTGATACAACATCTGCACTGATCCAGCTGATACCAAATCTGCACTGATCCAGCTAATACCACATCTGCACTGATCCTGCTGTTACAACATCTGCACTGATCCAGATGATACCACATCTGCACTGATCCAGCTGTTACAACATCTGCACTGATCCAGCTGTTACAACATCTACACTGATCCAGCTGATACCACATCTGCACGGATCCAGCTGATACATCTGCACTGATCCAGCTGTTACAACATCTACACTGATCCAGATGATACCACATCTGCACTGATCCAGCTGATACCACATCTGCACTGATCCAGCTGATAAAACATCTGCACGGATCCAGCTGATACCACATCTGCACGGATCCAGCTGATACCACATCTGCACTGATCCAGCTGATACAACATCTGCACTGATCCAGATGATACCACATCTGCACTGATCCAGCTGATACCACATCTGCAAGGATCCAGCTGATACAACATATGCACTGATCCAGCTGATACCACATCTGCACAGATCCAGCTGATACAACATCTGCACTGATCCAGCTGATACAACATCTGCACGGATCCAGCTGATACCACATCTGCACTGATCCAGCTGATACAACATCTGCACTGATCCAGCTGATACAACATCTGCACTGATCCAGCTGATACAACATCTGCACTGATCCATCTGATACAACATCTGAACTGATCCAGCTGATACCACATCTGCACTGATCCAGCTGATACAACATCTGTACTGATCCAGCTGATACAACATCTGCACTGATCCATCTGATACAACATCTGCACTGATCCAGCTGATACCACATCTGCACTGATCCAGCTGATACAACATCTGCACTGATCCAGATGATACCACGTCTGCACTGATCCAGCTGATACCACATCTGCACTGATCCAGCTGATACCACGTCTGCACTGATCCAGCTGATACAACATCTGCACTTATCCAGCTGATACCACATCTGCACTGATCCAACTGATACAACATCTGGACTGATCCATCCGATACAACATCTGCACTGATCCAGTGGATACCACATCTGCACTGATCCAGCTGATACAACATCTGCACGGATCCAGCTGATACCACATCTGCACTGATCCAGATGATACAACATCTGCACTGATCCAGTTGTTACAACATCTGCACTGATCCAGATGATACCACATCTGCACTGATCCAGCTGATAACACATCTGCACGGATCCAGATGATACAACATCTGCACTGATCCAGCTGATACAACATCTGCACTGATCCAGCTGATACCACATCTGGACTGATCCAGCTGATACAACATCTGCACTGATCCATCTGATACAACATCTGAACTGATCCAGCTGATACCACATCTGCACTGATCCATCTGATACAACATCTGCACTGATCCATCTGATACAACATCTGAACTGATCCAGCTGATACCACATCTACACTTATCCAGCTGTTACAACATCTGCACTGATCCAGCTGATACAACATCTGCACTGATCCAGCTGATACCACATCTGCACTGATCCAGCTGATACAACATCTGCACTGATCCAGCTGATACCAAATCTGCACTGATCCAGCTAATACCACATCTGCACTGATCCAGCTGTTACAACATCTGCACTGATCCAGATGATACCACATCTGCACTGATCCAGCTGTTACAACATCTGCACTGATCCAGCTGTTACAACATCTACACTGATCCAGCTGATACCACATCTGCACGGATCCAGCTGATACAACATCTGCACTGATCCAGCTGTTACAACATCTGCACTGATCCAGATGATACCACATCTGCACTGATCCAGCTGATACCACATCTGCACTGATCCAGCTGATAAAACATCTGCACGGATCCAGCTGATACAACATCTGCACTGATCCAGCTGTTACAACATCTGCACTGATCCAGCTGATACAACATCTGAACTGATCCAGCTGTTACAACATCTGCACTGATCCAGATGATACAACATATGCACTGATCCAGCTGATACAACATGTGCACTGATCCAGATGATACCACATCTGCACTGATCCAGCTGATACCACATCTGCACGGATCCAGCTGATACAACATATGCACTGATCCAGCTGATACCACATCTGCACGGATCCAGCTGATACAACATCTGCACTGATCCATCTGATACAACATCTGCACGGATCCAGCTGATACCACATCTGCACTGATCCAGCTGATACAACATCTGCACTGATCCAGTTGTTACAACATCTGCACTGATCCAGATGATACCACATCTGCACTGATCCAGCTGAAAACACATCTGCACGGATCCAGCTGATACCACATCTGCACTGTTCCAGATGATACAACATCTGCACTGATCCAGCTGATACAACATCTGCACTGATCCAGCTGATACAACATCTGCACTGATCCATCTGATACAACATCTGAACTGATCCAGCTGATACCACATCTGCACTGATCCAGCTGATACAACATCTGTACTGATCCAGCTGATACAACATCTGCACTGATCCATCTGATACAACATCTGCACTGATCCAGCTGATACCACATCTGCACTGATCCAGCTGATACAACATCTGCACTGATCAAGATGATACCACGTCTGCACTGATCCAGCTGTTACAACATCTGCACTGATCCAGCTGATACCACATCTGCACTGATCCAGCTGATACCACATCTGCACTGATCCAGCTGTTACAACATCTGCACTGATCCAGCTGATACCACATCTGCACTGATCCAGCTGTTACAACATCTGCACTGATCCAGCTGTTACAACATCTGCACTGATCCAGCTGTTACAACATCTGCACGGATCCAGCTGTTGCAACATCTGCACTGATCCAGATGATACCACATCTGCACTGATCCAGCTGTTACAACATCTACACTGATCCAGAGGATACCACATCTGCACTGATCCAGCTGTTACAACATCTACACTGATCCAGAGGATACCACATCTGCACTGATCCAGCTGTTACAACATCTACACTGATCCAGAGGATACCACATCTGCACTGATCCAGCTGTTACAACATCTGCAGTGATCCAGATGATACCACATCTGCACTGATCCAGCTGATACAACATCTGCACTGATCCAGCTGTTACAACATCTGTACTGATCCAGATGATACCACATCTGCACTGATCAAGCTGATACAACATCTGCACGAATCCAGCTGATACAACATCTGCACTGATCCAGCTGTTACAACATCTGTACTGATCCAGATGATACCACATCTGCACTGATCAAGCTGATACAACATCTGCACGAATCCAGCTGATACAACATCTGCACTGATCCAGCTGTTACAACATCTGCACTGATCCAGATGATACCAAATCTGCACTGATCCAGCTGTTACAACATCTACACTGATCCAGAGGATACCACATCTGCACTGATCCAGCTGTTACAACATCTGCACTTATCCAGCTGTTACAACATCTGCACTGATCCAGATGATACAACATCTGCACGAATCCAGCTGATACAACATCTGCACTGATCCAGCTGTTACAACATCTGCACTGATACAGATGATACCACATCTGCACTGATCCAGCTGTTACAACATCTACACTGATCCAGAGGATACCACATCTGCACTGATCCAGCTGTTACAACATCTGCACTGATCCAGATGATACCACATCTGCACTGATCCAGCTGTTACAACATCTGCACTGATCCAGATGATACCACATCTGCACTGATCCAGCTGTTACAACATCTACACTGATCCAGAGGATACCACATCTGCACTGATCCAGCTGTTACAACATCTGCACTGATCCAGCTGTTACAACATCTGCACTGATCCAGATGATACCACATCTGCACTGATCCAGCTGTTACAACATCTGCACTGATCCAGCTGTTACAACATCTGCACTGATCCAGCTGTTACAACATCTGCACTGATCCAGATGATACAACATCTGCACAAATCCAGCTGATACAACATCTGCACTGATCCAGCTGTTACAACATCTGCACTGATCCAGATGATACCACATCTGCACTGATCCAGCTGTTACAACATCTACACTGATCCAGAGGATACCACATCTGCACTGATCCAGCTGTTACAACATCTACACTGATCCAGAGGATACCACATCTGCACTGATCAAGCTGATACAACATCTGCACGAATCCAGCTGATACAACATCTGCACTGATCCAGCTGTTACAACATCTGCACTGATCCAGATGATACCACATCTGCACTGATCCAGCTGTTACAACATCTACACTGATCCAGAGGATACCACATCTGCACTGATCCAGCTGTTACAACATCTGCACTGATCCAGATGATACCACATCTGCACTGATCCAGCTGTTACAACATCTGCACTGATCCAGCTGTTACAACATCTGCACTGATCCAGCTGTTACAACATCTGCACTGATCCAGATGATACCACATCTGCACTGATCAAGCTGATACAACATCTGCACTGATCCAGCTGTTACAACATCTGCACTGATCCAGATGATACCACATCTGCACTGATCCAGCTGTTACAACATCTACACTGATCCAGAGGATACCACATCTGCACTGATCCAGCTGTTACAACATCTGCACTGATCCAGCTGATAGAACATCTGCACTGATCCAGCTGTTACCACATCTGCACTGATCCAGATGATACCACATCTGCACTGATCCAGCTGTTACAACATCTGCACTGATCCAGCTGTTACAACATCTGCACTGATCCAGCTGTTACAACATCTGCACGAATCCAGCTGATACCACATCTGCACTGATCCACCTGTTACAACATCTGCACTGATCCAGCTGATACCACATCTGCACTGATCCAGCTGATACCACATCTGCACTGATCCAGCTGTTACAACATCTGCACTGATCCAGCTGATACAACATCTGCACTGATCCAGCTGATACCACATCTGCACTGATCCAGCTGATACTACATCTGCACTGATCCAGCTGATACAACATCTGCACTGATCCAGCTGATACCAAATCTGCACTGATCCAGCTAATACCACATCTGCACTGATCCAGCTGTTACAACATCTGCACTGATCCAGATGATACCACATCTGCACTGATCCAGCTGTTACAACATCTGCACTGATCCAGCTGTTACAACATCTACACTAATCCAGCTGATACCACATCTGCACGGATCCAGCTGATACAACATCTGCACTGATCCAGCTGTTACAACATCTGCACTGATCCAGATGATACCACATCTGCACTGATCCAGCTGATAAAACATCTGTACGGATCCAGCTGATACCACATCTGCACTGATCCAGCTGTTACAACATCTGCACTGATCCAGATGATACCACATCTGCACGGATCCAGCTGATACAACATATGCACTGATCCAGCTGATACAACATATGCACTGATCCAGATGATACCACATCTGCACTGATCCAGCTGATACCACATCTGCACGGATCCAGCTGATACAACATATGCACTGATCCAGCTGATACCACATCTGCACGGATCCAGCTGATACAACATCTGCACTGATCCAGCTGATACAACATCTGCACGGATCCAGCTGATACCACATCTGCACTGATCCAGCTGATACAACGTCTGCACTGATCCAGTTGTTACAACATCTGCACTGATCCAGATGATACCACATCTGCACTGATCCAGCTGATAACACATCTGCACGGATCCAGCTGATACCACATCTGCACTGTTCCAGATGATACAACATCTGCACTGATCCAGCTGATACAACATCTGCACTGATCCAGCTGATACAACATCTGCACTGATCCATCTGATACAACATCTGAACTGATCCAGTTGATACCACATCTGCACTGATCCAGCTGATACAACATCTGTACTGATCCAGCTGATACAACATCTGCACTGATCCATCTGATACAACATCTGCACTGATCCAGCTGATACCACATCTGCACTGATCCAGCTGATACAACATCTGCACTGATCCAGATGATACCACGTCTGCACTGATACAGGTGATACCACATCTGCACTGATCCAGCTGATACCACGTCTGCACTGATCCAGCTGATACAACATCTGCACTTATCCAGCTGATACCACATCTGCACTGATCCAGCTGATACAACATCTGGACTGATCCATCCGATACAACATCTGCACTGATCCAGTGGATACCACATCTGCACTGATCCAGCTGATACAACATCTGCACGGATCCAGCTGATACCACATCTGCACTGATCCAGCTGATACAACATCTGCACTGATCCAGTTGTTACAACATCTGCACTGATCCAGATGATACCACATCTGCACTGATCCAGCTGATAACACATCTGCACGGATCCAGATGATACAACATCTGCACTGATCCAGCTGATACAACATCTGCACTGATCCAGCTGATACCACATCTGCACTGATCCAGCTGATACAACATCTGTACTGATCCAACTGATACAACATCTGCACTGATCCATCTGATACAACATCTGAACTGATCCAGCTGATACCACATCTGCACTGATCCAGCTGTTACAACATCTGCACTGATCCAGCTGATACAACATCTGCACTGATCCAGCTGATACCACATCTGCACTGATCCAGCTGTTACAACATCTGCACTGATCCAGCTGATACCAAATCTGCACTGATCCAGCTAATACCACATCTGCACTGATCCAGCTGTTACAACATCTGCACTGATCCAGCTGATACTACATCTGCACTGATCCAGCTGATACAACATCTGCACTGATCCAGCTGATACCAAATCTGCACTGATCCAGCTAATACCACATCTGCACTGATCCAGCTGTTACAACATCTGCACTGATCCAGATGATACCACATCTGCACTGATCCAGCTGTTACAACATCTGCACTGATCCAGCTGTTACAACATCTACACTGATCCAGCTGATACCACATCTGCACGGATCCAGCTGATACAACATCTGCACTGATCCAGCTGTTACAACATCTACACTGATCCAGATGATACCACATCTGCACTGATCCAGCTGATACCACATCTGCACTGATCCAGCTGATAAAACATCTGCACGGATCCAGCTGATACCACATCTGCACTGATCCAGCTGATACAACATCTGAACTGATCCAGCTGTTACAACATCTGCACTGATCCAGATGATACCACATCTGCACGGATCCAGCTGATACAACATATGCACTGATCCAGCTGATACAACATATGCACTGATCCAGATGATACCACATCTGCACTGATCCAGCTGATACCACATCTGCACGGATCCAGCTGATACAACATATGCACTGATCCAGCTGATACCACATCTGCACGGATCCAGCTGATACAACATCTGCACTGATCCAGCTGATACAACATCTACACTGATCCAGCTGATACCACATCTGCACGGATCCAGCTGATACAACATCTGCACTGATCCAGCTGTTACAACATCTACACTGATCCAGATGATACCACATCTGCACTGATCCAGCTGATAAAACATCTGCACGGATCCAGCTGATACCACATCTGCACTGATCCAGCTGTTACAACATCTGCACTGATCCAGCTGATACAACATCTGAACTGATCCAGCTGTTACAACATCTGCACTGATCCAGATGATACCACATCTGCACGGATCCAGCTGATACAACATATGCACTGATCCAGCTGATACAACATATGCACTGATCCAGATGATACCACATCTGCACTGATCCAGCTGATACCACATCTGCACGGATCCAGCTGATACAACATATGCACTGATCCAGCTGATAACACATCTGCACGGATCCAGCTGATACCACATCTGCACTGTTCCAGATGATACAACATCTGCACTGATCCAGCTGATACAACATCTGCACTGATCCAGCTGATACAACATCTGCACTGATCCATCTGATACAACATCTGAACTGATCGAGCTGATACCACATCTGCACTGATCCAGCTGATACAACATCTGTACTGATCCAGCTGATACAACATCTGCACTGATCCATCTGATACAACATCTGCACTGATCCAGCTGATACCACATCTGCACTGATCCAGCTGATACAACATCTGCACTGATCCAGATGATACCACGTCTGCACTGATCCAGCTGATACCACATCTGCACTGATCCAGCTGATACCACGTCTGCACTGATCCAGCTGATACAACATCTGCACTTATCCAGCTGATACCACATCTGCACTGATCCAGCTGATACAACATCTGGACTGATCCATCCGATACAACATCTGCACTGATCCAGTGGATACCACATCTGCACTGATCCAGCTGATACAACATCTGCACGGATCCAGCTGATACCACATCTGCACTGATCCAGCTGATACAACATCTGCACTGATCCAGCTGTTACAACATCTGCACTGATCCAGATGATACCACATCTGCACTGATACAGCTGATAACACATCTGCACGGATCCAGCTGATACCACATCTGCACTGATCCAGCTGTTACAACATCTGCACTGATCCAGATGATACCACATCTGCACTGATCCAGCTGATACCACATCTGCAAGGATCCAGCTGATACAACATATGCACTGATCCAGCTGATACCACATCTGCACAGATCCAGCTGATACAACATCTGCACTGATCCAGCTGATACAACATCTGCACGGATCCAGCTGATACCACATCTGCACTGATCCAGCTGATACAACATCTGCACTGATCCAGCTGATACAACATCTGCACTGATCCAGCTGATACAACATCTGCACTGATCCATCTGATACAACATCTGAACTGATCCAGCTGATACCACATCTGCACTGATCCAGCTGATACAACATCTGTACTGATCCAGCTGATACAACATCTGCACTGATCCATCTGATACAACATCTGCACTGATCCAGCTGATACCACATCTGCACTGATCCAGCTGATACAACATCTGCACTGATCCAGATGATACCACGTCTGCACTGATCCAGCTGATACCACATCTGCACTGATCCAGCTGATACCACGTCTGCACTGATCCAGCTGATACAACATCTGCACTTATCCAGCTGATACCACATCTGCACTGATCCAACTGATACAACATCTGGACTGATCCATCCGATACAACATCTGCACTGATCCAGTGGATACCACATCTGCACTGATCCAGCTGATACAACATCTGCACGGATCCAGCTGATACCACATCTGCACTGATCCAGATGATACAACATCTGCACTGATCCAGTTGTTACAACATCCGCACTGATCCAGATGATACCACATCTGCACTGATCCAGCTGATAACACATCTGCACGGATCCAGATGATACAACATCTGCACTGATCCAGCTGATACAACATCTGCACTGATCCAGCTGATACCACATCTGGACTGATCCAGCTGATACAACATCTGCACTGATCCATCTGATACAACATCTGAACTGATCCAGCTGATACCACATCTGCACTGATCCAGCTGATACAACATCTGTACTGATCCAGCTGATACAACATCTGCACTGATCCATCTGATACAACATCTGAACTGATCCAGCTGATACCACATCTACACTGATCCAGCTGTTACAACATCTGCACTGATCCAGCTGATACAACATCTGCACTGATCCAGCTGATACCACATCTGCACTGATCCAGCTGATACAACATCTGCACTGATCCAGCTGATACCAAATCTGCACTGATCCAGCTAATACCACATCTACACTGATCCAGCTGTTACAACATCTGCACTGATCCAGATGATACCACATCTGCACTGATCCAGCTGTTACAACATCTGCACTGATCCAGCTGTTACAACATCTACACTGATCCAGCTGATACCACATCTGCACGGATCCAGCTGATACAACATCTGCACTGATCCAGCTGTTACAACATCTGCACTGATCCAGATGATACCACATCTGCACTGATCCAGCTGATACCACATCTGCACTGATCCAGCTGATAAAACATCTGCACGGATCCAGCTGATACAACATCTGCACTGATCCAGCTGTTACAACATCTGCACTGATCCAGCTGATACAACATCTGAACTGATCCAGCTGTTACAACATCTGCACTGATCCAGATGATACAACATATGCACTGATCCAGCTGATACAACATGTGCACTGATCCAGATGATACCACATCTGCACTGATCCAGCTGATACCACATCTGCACGGATCCAGCTGATACAACATATGCACTGATCCAGCTGATACCACATCTGCACGGATCCAGCTGATACAACATCTGCACTGATCCATCTGATACAACATCTGCACGGATCCAGCTGATACCACATCTGCACTGATCCAGCTGATACAACATCTGCACTGATCCAGTTGTTACAACATCTGCACTGATCCAGATGATACCACATCTGCACTGATCCAGCTGAAAACACATCTGCACGGATCCAGCTGATACCACATCTGCACTGTTCCAGATGATACAACATCTGCACTGATCCAGCTGATACAACATCTGCACTGATCCAGCTGATACAACATCTGCACTGATCCATCTGATACAACATCTGAACTGATCCAGCTGATACCACATCTGCACTGATCCAGCTGATACAACATCTGTACTGATCCAGCTGATACAACATCTGCACTGATCCATCTGATACAACATCTGCACTGATCCAGCTGATACCACATCTGCACTGATCCAGCTGATACAACATCTGCACTGATCCAGATGATACCACGTCTGCACTGATCCAGCTGTTACAACATCTGCACTGATCCAGCTGATACCACATCTGCACTGATCCAGCTGATACCACATCTGCACTGATCCAGCTGTTACAACATCTGCACTGATCCAGCTGATACCACATCTGCACTGATCCAGCTGTTACAGCATCTGCACTGATCCAGCTGTTACAACATCTGCACTGATCCAGCTGTTACAACATCTGCACGGATCCAGCTGTTGCAACATCTGCACTGATCCAGATGATACCACATCTGCACTGATCCAGCTGTTACAACATCTACACTGATCCAGAGGATACCACATCTGCACTGATCCAGCTGTTACAACATCTACACTGATCCAGAGGATACCACATCTGCACTGATCCAGCTGTTACAACATCTACACTGATCCAGAGGATACCACATCTGCACTGATCCAGCTGTTACAACATCTGCAGTGATCCAGATGATACCACATCTGCACTGATCCAGCTGATACAACATCTGCACTGATCCAGCTGTTACAACATCTGTACTGATCCAGATGATACCACATCTGCACTGATCAAGCTGATACAACATCTGCACGAATCCAGCTGATACAACATCTGCACTGATCCAGCTGTTACAACATCTGTACTGATCCAGATGATACCACATCTGCACTGATCAAGCTGATACAACATCTGCACGAATCCAGCTGATACAACATCTGCACTGATCCAGCTGTTACAACATCTGCACTGATCCAGATGATACCAAATCTGCACTGATCCAGCTGTTACAACATCTACACTGATCCAGAGGATACCACATCTGCACTGATCCAGCTGTTACAACATCTGCACTGATCCAGCTGTTACAACATCTGCACTGATCCAGATGATACAACATCTGCACGAATCCAGCTGATACAACATCTGCACTGATCCAGCTGTTACAACATCTGCACTGATACAGATGATACCACATCTGCACTGATCCAGCTGTTACAACATCTACACTGATCCAGAGGATACCACATCTGCACTGATCCAGCTGTTACAACATCTGCACTGATCCAGATGATACCACATCTGCACTGATCCAGCTGTTACAACATCTGCACTGATCCAGATGATACCACATCTGCACTGATCCAGCTGTTACAACATCTACACTGATCCAGAGGATACCACATCTGCACTGATCCAGCTGTTACAACATCTGCACTGATCCAGCTGTTACAACATCTGCACTGATCCAGATGATACCACATCTGCACTGATCCAGCTGTTACAACATCTGCACTGATCCAGCTGTTACAACATCTGCACTGATCCAGCTGTAACAACATCAGCAATGATCCAGCTGTTACCACATCTGCACTGATCCAGATGATACCACATCTGCACTGATCCAGCTGTTACAACATCTGCACTGATCCAGCTGTTACAACATCTGCACTGATCCAGCTGTTACAACATCTGCACTGATCCAGATGATACAACATCTGCACAAATCCAGCTGATACAACATCTGCACTGATCCAGCTGTTACAACATCTGCACTGATCCAGATGATACCACATCTGCACTGATCCAGCTGTTACAACATCTACACTGATCCAGAGGATACCACATCTGCACTGATCCAGCTGTTACAACATCTACACTGATCCAGAGGATACCACATCTGCACTGATCAAGCTGATACAACATCTGCACGAATCCAGCTGATACAACATCTGCACTGATCCAGCTGTTACAACATCTGCACTGATCCAGATGATACCACATCTGCACTGATCCAGCTGTTACAACATCTACACTGATCCAGAGGATACCACATCTGCACTGATCCAGCTGTTACAACATCTGCACTGATCCAGATGATACCACATCTGCACTGATCCAGCTGTTACAACATCTGCACTGATCCAGCTGTTACAACATCTGCACTGATCCAGCTGTTACAACATCTGCACTGATCCAGATGATACCACATCTGCACTGATCAAGCTGATACAACATCTGCACTGATCCAGCTGTTACAACATCTGCACTGATCCAGATGATACCACATCTGCACTGATCCAGCTGTTACAACATCTACACTGATCCAGAGGATACCACATCTGCACTGATCCAGCTGTTACAACATCTGCACTGATCCAGCTGATAGAACATCTGCACTGATCCAGCTGTTACAACATCTGCACTGATCCAGCTGTTACCACATCTGCACTGATCCAGATGATAACACATCTGCACTGATCCAGCTGTTACAACATCTGCACTGATCCAGCTGTTACAACATCTGCACTGATCCAGCTGTTACAACATCTGCACGAATCCAGCTGTTACAACATCTGCACTGATCCAGCTGATACCACATCTGCACTGATCCACCTGTTACAACATCTGCACTGATCCAGCTGATACCACATCTGCACTGATCCAGCTGATACCACATCTGCACTGATCCAGCTGTTACAACATCTGCACTGATCCAGCTGATACAACATCTGCACTGATCCAGCTGATACCACATCTGCACTGATCCAGCTGATACTACATCTGCACTGATCCAGCTGATACAACATCTGCACTGATCCAGCTGATACCAAATCTGCACTGATCCAGCTAATACCACATCTGCACTGATCCAGCTGTTACAACATCTGCACTGATCCAGATGATACCACATCTGCACTGATCCAGCTGTTACAACATCTGCACTGATCCAGCTGTTACAACATCTACACTAATCCAGCTGATACCACATCTGCACGGATCCAGCTGATACAACATCTGCACTGATCCAGCTGTTACAACATCTGCACTGATCCAGATGATACCACATCTGCACTGATCCAGCTGATAAAACATCTGTACGGATCCAGCTGATACCACATCTGCACTGATCCAGCTGTTACAACATCTGCACTGATCCAGATGATACCACATCTGCACAGATCCAGCTGATACAACATATGCACTGATCCAGCTGATACAACATATGCACTGATCCAGATGATACCACATCTGCACTGATCCAGCTGATACCACATCTGCACGGATCCAGCTGATACAACATATGCACTGATCCAGCTGATACCACATCTGCACGGATCCAGCTGATACAACATCTGCACTGATCCAGCTGATACAACATCTGCACGGATCCAGCTGATACCACATCTGCACTGATCCAGCTGATACAACGTCTGCACTGATCCAGTTGTTACAACATCTGCACTGATCCAGATGATACCACATCTGCACTGATCCAGCTGATAACACATCTGCACGGATCCAGCTGATACCACATCTGCACTGTTCCAGATGATACAACATCTGCACTGATCCAGCTGATACAACATCTGCACTGATCCAGCTGATACAACATCTGCACTGATCCATCTGATACAACATCTGAACTGATCCAGCTGATACCACATCTGCACTGATCCAGCTGATACAACATCTGTACTGATCCAGCTGATACAACATCTGCACTGATCCATCTGATACAACATCTGCACTGATCCAGCTGATACCACATCTGCACTGATCCAGCTGATACAACATCTGCACTGATCCAGATGATACCACGTCTGCACTGATACAGGTGATACCACATCTGCACTGATCCAGCTGATACCACGTCTGCACTGATCCAGCTGATACAACATCTGCACTTATCCAGCTGATACCACATCTGCACTGATCCAGCTGATACAACATCTGGACTGATCCATCCGATACAACATCTGCACTGATCCAGTGGATACCACATCTGCACTGATCCAGCTGATACAACATCTGCACGGATCCAGCTGATACCACTTCTGCACTGATCCAGCTGATACAACATCTGCACTGATCCAGTTGTTACAACATCTGCACTGATCCAGATGATACCACATCTGCACTGATCCAGCTGATAACACATCTGCACGGATCCAGATGATACAACATCTGCACTGATCCAGCTGATACAACATCTGCACTGATCCAGCTGATACCACATCTGCACTGATCCAGCTGATACAACATCTGTACTGATCCAACTGATACAACATCTGCACTGATCCATCTGATACAACATCTGAACTGATCCAGCTGATACCACATCTGCACTGATCCAGCTGTTACAACATCTGCACTGATCCAGCTGATACAACATCTGCACTGATCCAGCTGATACCACATCTGCACTGATCCAGCTGTTACAACATCTGCACTGATCCAGCTGATACCAAATCTGCACTGATCCAGCTAATACCACATCTGCACTGATCCAGCTGTTACAACATCTGCACTGATCCAGCTGATACTACATCTGCACTGATCCAGCTGATACAACATCTGCACTGATCCAGCTGATACCAAATCTGCACTGATCCAGCTAATACCACATCTGCACTGATCCTGCTGTTACAACATCTGCACTGATCCAGATGATACCACATCTGCACTGATCCAGCTGTTACAACATCTGCACTGATCCAGCTGTTACAACATCTACACTGATCCAGCTGATACCACATCTGCACGGATCCAGCTGATACATCTGCACTGATCCAGCTGTTACAACATCTACACTGATCCAGATGATACCACATCTGCACTGATCCAGCTGATACCACATCTGCACTGATCCAGCTGATAAAACATCTGCACGGATCCAGCTGATACCACATCTGCACGGATCCAGCTGATACCACATCTGCACTGATCCAGCTGATACAACATCTGCACTGATCCAGATGATACCACATCTGCACTGATCCAGCTGATACCACATCTGCAAGGATCCAGCTGATACAACATATGCACTGATCCAGCTGATACCACATCTGCACAGATCCAGCTGATACAACATCTGCACTGATCCAGCTGATACAACATCTGCACGGATCCAGCTGATACCACATCTGCACTGATCCAGCTGATACAACATCTGCACTGATCCAGCTGATACAACATCTGCACTGATCCAGCTGATACAACATCTGCACTGATCCATCTGATACAACATCTGAACTGATCCAGCTGATACCACATCTGCACTGATCCAGCTGATACAACATCTGTACTGATCCAGCTGATACAACATCTGCACTGATCCATCTGATACAACATCTGCACTGATCCAGCTGATACCACATCTGCACTGATCCAGCTGATACAACATCTGCACTGATCCAGATGATACCACGTCTGCACTGATCCAGCTGATACCACATCTGCACTGATCCAGCTGATACCACGTCTGCACTGATCCAGCTGATACAACATCTGCACTTATCCAGCTGATACCACATCTGCACTGATCCAACTGATACAACATCTGGACTGATCCATCCGATACAACATCTGCACTGATCCAGTGGATACCACATCTGCACTGATCCAGCTGATACAACATCTGCACGGATCCAGCTGATACCACATCTGCACTGATCCAGATGATACAACATCTGCACTGATCCAGTTGTTACAACATCTGCACTGATCCAGATGATACCACATCTGCACTGATCCAGCTGATAACACATCTGCACGGATCCAGATGATACAACATCTGCACTGATCCAGCTGATACAACATCTGCACTGATCCAGCTGATACCACATCTGGACTGATCCAGCTGATACAACATCTGCACTGATCCATCTGATACAACATCTGAACTGATCCAGCTGATACCACATCTGCACTGATCCATCTGATACAACATCTGCACTGATCCATCTGATACAACATCTGAACTGATCCAGCTGATACCACATCTACACTTATCCAGCTGTTACAACATCTGCACTGATCCAGCTGATACAACATCTGCACTGATCCAGCTGATACCACATCTGCACTGATCCAGCTGATACAACATCTGCACTGATCCAGCTGATACCAAATCTGCACTGATCCAGCTAATACCACATCTGCACTGATCCAGCTGTTACAACATCTGCACTGATCCAGATGATACCACATCTGCACTGATCCAGCTGTTACAACATCTGCACTGATCCAGCTGTTACAACATCTACACTGATCCAGCTGATACCACATCTGCACGGATCCAGCTGATACAACATCTGCACTGATCCAGCTGTTACAACATCTGCACTGATCCAGATGATACCACATCTGCACTGATCCAGCTGATACCACATCTGCACTGATCCAGCTGATAAAACATCTGCACGGATCCAGCTGATACAACATCTGCACTGATCCAGCTGTTACAACATCTGCACTGATCCAGCTGATACAACATCTGAACTGATCCAGCTGTTACAACATCTGCACTGATCCAGATGATACAACATATGCACTGATCCAGCTGATACAACATGTGCACTGATCCAGATGATACCACATCTGCACTGATCCAGCTGATACCACATCTGCACGGATCCAGCTGATACAACATATGCACTGATCCAGCTGATACCACATCTGCACGGATCCAGCTGATACAACATCTGCACTGATCCATCTGATACAACATCTGCACGGATCCAGCTGATACCACATCTGCACTGATCCAGCTGATACAACATCTGCACTGATCCAGTTGTTACAACATCTGCACTGATCCAGATGATACCACATCTGCACTGATCCAGCTGAAAACACATCTGCACGGATCCAGCTGATACCACATCTGCACTGTTCCAGATGATACAACATCTGCACTGATCCAGCTGATACAACATCTGCACTGATCCAGCTGATACAACATCTGCACTGATCCATCTGATACAACATCTGAACTGATCCAGCTGATACCACATCTGCACTGATCCAGCTGATACAACATCTGTACTGATCCAGCTGATACAACATCTGCACTGATCCATCTGATACAACATCTGCACTGATCCAGCTGATACCACATCTGCACTGATCCAGCTGATACAACATCTGCACTGATCAAGATGATACCACGTCTGCACTGATCCAGCTGTTACAACATCTGCACTGATCCAGCTGATACCACATCTGCACTGATCCAGCTGATACCACATCTGCACTGATCCAGCTGTTACAACATCTGCACTGATCCAGCTGATACCACATCTGCACTGATCCAGCTGTTACAACATCTGCACTGATCCAGCTGTTACAACATCTGCACTGATCCAGCTGTTACAACATCTGCACGGATCCAGCTGTTGCAACATCTGCACTGATCCAGATGATACCACATCTGCACTGATCCAGCTGTTACAACATCTACACTGATCCAGAGGATACCACATCTGCACTGATCCAGCTGTTACAACATCTACACTGATCCAGAGGATACCACATCTGCACTGATCCAGCTGTTACAACATCTACACTGATCCAGAGGATACCACATCTGCACTGATCCAGCTGTTACAACATCTGCAGTGATCCAGATGATACCACATCTGCACTGATCCAGCTGATACAACATCTGCACTGATCCAGCTGTTACAACATCTGTACTGATCCAGATGATACCACATCTGCACTGATCAAGCTGATACAACATCTGCACGAATCCAGCTGATACAACATCTGCACTGATCCAGCTGTTACAACATCTGTACTGATCCAGATGATACCACATCTGCACTGATCAAGCTGATACAACATCTGCACGAATCCAGCTGATACAACATCTGCACTGATCCAGCTGTTACAACATCTGCACTGATCCAGATGATACCAAATCTGCACTGATCCAGCTGTTACAACATCTACACTGATCCAGAGGATACCACATCTGCACTGATCCAGCTGTTACAACATCTGCACTTATCCAGCTGTTACAACATCTGCACTGATCCAGATGATACAACATCTGCACGAATCCAGCTGATACAACATCTGCACTGATCCAGCTGTTACAACATCTGCACTGATACAGATGATACCACATCTGCACTGATCCAGCTGTTACAACATCTACACTGATCCAGAGGATACCACATCTGCACTGATCCAGCTGTTACAACATCTGCACTGATCCAGATGATACCACATCTGCACTGATCCAGCTGTTACAACATCTGCACTGATCCAGATGATACCACATCTGCACTGATCCAGCTGTTACAACATCTACACTGATCCAGAGGATACCACATCTGCACTGATCCAGCTGTTACAACATCTGCACTGATCCAGCTGTTACAACATCTGCACTGATCCAGATGATACCACATCTGCACTGATCCAGCTGTTACAACATCTGCACTGATCCAGCTGTTACAACATCTGCACTGATCCAGCTGTTACAACATCTGCACTGATCCAGATGATACAACATCTGCACAAATCCAGCTGATACAACATCTGCACTGATCCAGCTGTTACAACATCTGCACTGATCCAGATGATACCACATCTGCACTGATCCAGCTGTTACAACATCTACACTGATCCAGAGGATACCACATCTGCACTGATCCAGCTGTTACAACATCTACACTGATCCAGAGGATACCACATCTGCACTGATCAAGCTGATACAACATCTGCACGAATCCAGCTGATACAACATCTGCACTGATCCAGCTGTTACAACATCTGCACTGATCCAGATGATACCACATCTGCACTGATCCAGCTGTTACAACATCTACACTGATCCAGAGGATACCACATCTGCACTGATCCAGCTGTTACAACATCTGCACTGATCCAGATGATACCACATCTGCACTGATCCAGCTGTTACAACATCTGCACTGATCCAGCTGTTACAACATCTGCACTGATCCAGCTGTTACAACATCTGCACTGATCCAGATGATACCACATCTGCACTGATCAAGCTGATACAACATCTGCACTGATCCAGCTGTTACAACATCTGCACTGATCCAGATGATACCACATCTGCACTGATCCAGCTGTTACAACATCTACACTGATCCAGAGGATACCACATCTGCACTGATCCAGCTGTTACAACATCTGCACTGATCCAGCTGATAGAACATCTGCACTGATCCAGCTGTTACCACATCTGCACTGATCCAGATGATACCACATCTGCACTGATCCAGCTGTTACAACATCTGCACTGATCCAGCTGTTACAACATCTGCACTGATCCAGCTGTTACAACATCTGCACGAATCCAGCTGATACCACATCTGCACTGATCCACCTGTTACAACATCTGCACTGATCCAGCTGATACCACATCTGCACTGATCCAGCTGATACCACATCTGCACTGATCCAGCTGTTACAACATCTGCACTGATCCAGCTGATACAACATCTGCACTGATCCAGCTGATACCACATCTGCACTGATCCAGCTGATACTACATCTGCACTGATCCAGCTGATACAACATCTGCACTGATCCAGCTGATACCAAATCTGCACTGATCCAGCTAATACCACATCTGCACTGATCCAGCTGTTACAACATCTGCACTGATCCAGATGATACCACATCTGCACTGATCCAGCTGTTACAACATCTGCACTGATCCAGCTGTTACAACATCTACACTAATCCAGCTGATACCACATCTGCACGGATCCAGCTGATACAACATCTGCACTGATCCAGCTGTTACAACATCTGCACTGATCCAGATGATACCACATCTGCACTGATCCAGCTGATAAAACATCTGTACGGATCCAGCTGATACCACATCTGCACTGATCCAGCTGTTACAACATCTGCACTGATCCAGATGATACCACATCTGCACGGATCCAGCTGATACAACATATGCACTGATCCAGCTGATACAACATATGCACTGATCCAGATGATACCACATCTGCACTGATCCAGCTGATACCACATCTGCACGGATCCAGCTGATACAACATATGCACTGATCCAGCTGATACCACATCTGCACGGATCCAGCTGATACAACATCTGCACTGATCCAGCTGATACAACATCTGCACGGATCCAGCTGATACCACATCTGCACTGATCCAGCTGATACAACGTCTGCACTGATCCAGTTGTTACAACATCTGCACTGATCCAGATGATACCACATCTGCACTGATCCAGCTGATAACACATCTGCACGGATCCAGCTGATACCACATCTGCACTGTTCCAGATGATACAACATCTGCACTGATCCAGCTGATACAACATCTGCACTGATCCAGCTGATACAACATCTGCACTGATCCATCTGATACAACATCTGAACTGATCCAGTTGATACCACATCTGCACTGATCCAGCTGATACAACATCTGTACTGATCCAGCTGATACAACATCTGCACTGATCCATCTGATACAACATCTGCACTGATCCAGCTGATACCACATCTGCACTGATCCAGCTGATACAACATCTGCACTGATCCAGATGATACCACGTCTGCACTGATACAGGTGATACCACATCTGCACTGATCCAGCTGATACCACGTCTGCACTGATCCAGCTGATACAACATCTGCACTTATCCAGCTGATACCACATCTGCACTGATCCAGCTGATACAACATCTGGACTGATCCATCCGATACAACATCTGCACTGATCCAGTGGATACCACATCTGCACTGATCCAGCTGATACAACATCTGCACGGATCCAGCTGATACCACATCTGCACTGATCCAGCTGATACAACATCTGCACTGATCCAGTTGTTACAACATCTGCACTGATCCAGATGATACCACATCTGCACTGATCCAGCTGATAACACATCTGCACGGATCCAGATGATACAACATCTGCACTGATCCAGCTGATACAACATCTGCACTGATCCAGCTGATACCACATCTGCACTGATCCAGCTGATACAACATCTGTACTGATCCAACTGATACAACATCTGCACTGATCCATCTGATACAACATCTGAACTGATCCAGCTGATACCACATCTGCACTGATCCAGCTGTTACAACATCTGCACTGATCCAGCTGATACAACATCTGCACTGATCCAGCTGATACCACATCTGCACTGATCCAGCTGTTACAACATCTGCACTGATCCAGCTGATACCAAATCTGCACTGATCCAGCTAATACCACATCTGCACTGATCCAGCTGTTACAACATCTGCACTGATCCAGCTGATACTACATCTGCACTGATCCAGCTGATACAACATCTGCACTGATCCAGCTGATACCAAATCTGCACTGATCCAGCTAATACCACATCTGCACTGATCCAGCTGTTACAACATCTGCACTGATCCAGATGATACCACATCTGCACTGATCCAGCTGTTACAACATCTGCACTGATCCAGCTGTTACAACATCTACACTGATCCAGCTGATACCACATCTGCACGGATCCAGCTGATACAACATCTGCACTGATCCAGCTGTTACAACATCTACACTGATCCAGATGATACCACATCTGCACTGATCCAGCTGATACCACATCTGCACTGATCCAGCTGATAAAACATCTGCACGGATCCAGCTGATACCACATCTGCACTGATCCAGCTGATACAACATCTGAACTGATCCAGCTGTTACAACATCTGCACTGATCCAGATGATACCACATCTGCACGGATCCAGCTGATACAACATATGCACTGATCCAGCTGATACAACATATGCACTGATCCAGATGATACCACATCTGCACTGATCCAGCTGATACCACATCTGCACGGATCCAGCTGATACAACATATGCACTGATCCAGCTGATAACACATCTGCACGGATCCAGCTGATACCACATCTGCACTGTTCCAGATGATACAACATCTGCACTGATCCAGCTGATACAACATCTGCACTGATCCAGCTGATACAACATCTGCACTGATCCATCTGATACAACATCTGAACTGATCCAGCTGATACCACATCTGCACTGATCCAGCTGATACAACATCTGTACTGATCCAGCTGATACAACATCTGCACTGATCCATCTGATACAACATCTGAACTGATCCAGCTGATACCACATCTGCACTGATCCAGCTGATACAACATCTGTACTGATCCATCTGATACAACATCTGCACTGATCCATCTGATACAACATCTGAACTGATCCAGCTGATACCACATCTGCACTGATCCAGCTGATACAACATCTGCACTGATCCAGATGATACCACGTCTGCACGGATCCAGCTGATACCACATCTGCACTGATCCAGCTGATACCACGTCTGCACTGATCCAGCTGATACAACATCTGCACTTATCCAGCTGATACCACATCTGCACTGATCCAGCTGATACAACATCTGGACTGATCCATCCGATACAACATCTGCACTGATCCAGTGGATACCACATCTGCACTGATCCAGCTGATACAACATCTGCACTGATCCAGTTGATACCACATCTGCACGGATCCAGCTGTTACCACTTCTGCACTGATCCAGCTGATACCACGTCTGCACTGATCCAGCTGATACCACATCTGCACTGATCCAGCTGATACAACATCTGCACTGATCCAGCTGATACAACATCTGCACTGATCCAGTTGATACCACATCTGCACTGATCCAGTTGATACAACATCTGCACGGATCCAGCTGATACCACATCTGCACTGATCCAGCTGATACCACATCTGCACTGATCCAGCTGATACAACATCTGCACTGATCCAGCTGATACAACATCTGCACTGATCCAGTTGATACAACATCTGCACTGATCCAGCTGATACAATATCTGCACTGATCCAGCTGATACCACATCTGCACTGATCCAGTTGATACCACATCTGCACCGATCCAGTTGATACAACATCTGCACTGATCCATCCGATACAACATCCGCACTGATCCAGCGTATACAACATCTGCACTGATCCAGTGGATACCACATCTGCACTGATCCAGTTGATACCACATCTGCACTGATCCAGCTGATACCACATCTGCACTGATCCAGCTGATACCACATCTGCACTGTTCCAGTTGATGCCACATCTGCACTGATCCAGCTGATACCACATCTGCACTGATCCAGCTGTTACAACATCTGCACTCATCCAGTTGATACCACATCTGCACTGATCCAGTTGATACCACATCTGCACTGATCCAGCTGATACAACATCTGCACTGATCCAGCTGATACAACATTTGCACGGATCCAGCTGATACCACATCTGCACTGATCCAGCTGATACAACATCTGCACTGATCCAGCTGATACAACATCTGCACGGATCCAGCTGATACTACATCTGCACTGATCCAGCTGATACAACATCTGCACGGATCCAGCTGATACCACATCTAATAAGACTCGAGACTGTCGCCTGAGCCTGAAACCCAGTATTACCCGGATGTGCCTCTGGGTCACGTGATTGCAACCTTTTTTTCTTTTTTCAGTTTCCACGTCTGTTTCCTGCGTGACAGGGGCGTGGTGCCCTAACACGTGACCTAATCCACGCAACAATGTTATGCACGATGATCCAAGGTTTATTTGGAAAATGAAACACGGAACTATTGAAATTGCGCACTTTTTGCATGTTTCAATCGGTTGCTTACAGTTAGTTTTCCCACTTTATTTAAGTGACGATGAACGCATCGTGATTGTCTAAGTGAGGTTTAAGTAATTATTCAGCAGACACTTTATGGATGTTTGTCAGTTCGCGGGAGCCGCGGTGTACTGTGTGGGCTTCAGGGACCGTGGTAAAATGTACTGTGTACTGTGTTGGCTTCAGGGACCGTGGTAAAATGCACTGTGTACTGTGTTGGCTTCAGGGACCGTGGTAAAATGTACTGTGTACTGTGTTGGCTTCAGGGACCGTGGTAAAATGTACTGTGTACTGTGTTGGCTTCAGGGACCGTGGTAAAATGCACTGTGTACTGTGTTGGCTTCAGGGACCGTGGTAAAATGTACTGTGTACTGTGTTGGCTTCAGGGACCGTGGTCAAATGTACTGTGTACTGTGTTGGCTTCAGGGACCGTGGTAAAATGTACTGTGTACTGTGTTGGCTTCAGGGACCGTGGTAAAATGTACTGTGTACTGTGTTGGCTTCAGGGACCGTGGTAAAATGTACTGTGTTGGCTTCAGGGACCGTGGTAAAATGTACTGTGTACTGTGTTGGCTTCAGGGACCGTGGTAAAATGTACTGTGTACTGTGTTGGCTTCAGGGACCGTGGTAAAATGTACTGTGTACTGTGTTGGCTTCAGGGACCGTGGTAAAATGTACTGTGTTGGCTTCAGGGACCGTGGTAAAATGTACTGTGTACTGTGTTGGCTTCAGGGACTGTGGTAAAATGTACTGTGTACTGTGTTGGCTTCAGGGACCGTGGTAAAATGTACTGTGTTGGCTTCAGGGACCGTGGTAAAATGTACTGTGTACTGTGTTGGCTTCAGGGACCGTGGTAAAATGTACTGTGTACTATGTTGGCTTCAGGGACCGTGGTAAAATGTACTGTGTACTGTGTTGGCTTCAGGGACCGTGGTAAAATGTACTGTGTACTGTGTTGGCCTCAGGGACCGTGGTCAAATGTACTGTGTACTGTGTTGGCTTCAGGGACCGTGGTAAAATGTACTGTGTACTGTGTTGGCTTCAGGGACCGTGGTAAAATGTACTGTGTACTGTGTTGGCTTCAGGGACCGTGGTCAAATGTACTGTGTACTGTGTTGGCTTCAGGGACCGTGGTAAAATGTACTGTGTACTGTGTTGGCTTCAGAGACCGTGGTAAAATGTACTGTGTACTGTGTTGGCTTCAGGGACGGTGGTAAAATGTACTGTGTACTGTGTTGGCTTCAGGGATCGTGGTAAAATGTACTGTGTACTGTGTTGGCTTCAGGGACCGTGGTAAAATGTACTGTGTTGGCTTCAGGGACCGTGGTAAAATGTACTGTGTACTGTGTTGGCTTCAGGGACTGTGGTAAAATGTACTGTGTACTGTGTTGGCTTCAGGGACCGTGGTAAAATGTACTGTGTACTGTGTGGGCTTCAGGGACCGTGGTAAAATGTACTGTGTACTGTGTGGGCTTCAGGGACCGTGGTAAAATGTACTGTGTACTGTGTTGGCTTCAGGGACCGTGGTAAAATGTACTGTGTACTGTGTTGGCTTCAGGGACCGTGGTAAAATGTACTGTGTACTGTGTGGGCTTCAGGGACCGTGGTAAAATGTACTGTGTACTGTGTTGGCTTCAGGGGCCCTGGTAAAATGTACTGTGTACTGTGTTGGCTTCAGGGACCGTGGTAAAATGTACTGTGTACTGTGTTGGCTTCAGGGACGGTGGTAAAATGTACTGTGTACTGTGTTGGCTTCAGGGACCGTGGTAAAATGTACTGTGTACTGTGTTGGCTTCAGGGACCGTGGTAAAATGTACTGTGTACTGTGTTGGCTTCAGGGACCGTGGTAAAATGTACTGTGTTGGCTTCAGGGACCGTGGTCAAATGTACTGTGTACTGTGTTGGCTTCAGGGACCGTGGTAAAATGTACTGTGTTGGCTTCAGGGACCGTGGTAAAATGTACTGTGTACTGTGTTGGCTTCAGGGACCGTGGTAAAATGTACTGTGTACTGTGTTGGCTTCAGGGACCGTGGTAAAATGTACTGTGTTGGCTTCAGGGACCGTGGTCAAATGTACTGTGTACTGTGTTGGCTTCAGGGACCGTGGTCAAATGTACTGTGTACTGTGTTGGCTTCAGGGACCGTGGTAAAATGTACTGTGTACTGTGTTGGCTTCAGGGACCGTGGTCAAATGTACTGTGTACTGTGTTGGCTTCAGGGACCGTGGTAAAATGTACTGTGTACTGTGTTGGCTTCAGGGACCGTGGTAAAATGTACTGTGTACTGTTTTGGCTTCAGGGACGGTGGTAAAATGTACTGTGTACTGTGTTGGCTTCAGGGACCGTGGTAAAATGTACTGTGTACTGTGTTGGCTTCAGGGACCGTGGTCAAATGTACTGTGTACTGTGTTGGCTTCAGGGACCGTGGTAAAATGTACTGTGTTGGCTTCAGGGACCGTGGTCAAATGTACTGTGTACTGTGTTGGCTTCAGGGACCGTGGTAAAATGTACTGTGTACTGTGTTGGCTTCAGGGACCGTGGTAAAATGTACTGTGTACTGTGTTGGCTTCAGGGACCGTGGTAAAATGTACTGTGTACTGTGTTGGCTTCAGGGACCGTGGTAAAATGTACTGTGTACTGTGTTGGCTTCAGGGACCGTGGTAAAATGTACTGTGTTGGCTTCAGGGACCGTGGTCAAATGTACTGTGTACTGTGTTGGCTTCAGGGACCGTGGTCAAATGTACTGTGTACTGTGTTGGCTTCAGGGACCGTGGTCAAATGTACTGTGTACTGTGTTGGCTTCAGGGACCGTGGTCAAATGTACTGTGTTGGCTTCAGGGACCGTGGTAAAATATACTGTGTACTGTGTTGGCTTCAGGGACCGTGGTAAAATGTACTGTGTACTGTGTTGGCTTCAGGGACCGTGGTAAAATGTACTGTGTTGGCTTCAGGGACCGTGGTAAAATGTACTGTGTACTGTGTTGGCTTCAGGGACCGTGGTAAAATGTACTGTGTACTGTGTTGGCTTCAGGGACCGTGGTAAAATGTACTGTGTACTGTGTTGGCTTCAGGGACCGTGGTAAAATGTACTGTGTACTGTGTTGGCTTCAGGGACCGTGGTAAAATGTACTGTGTACTGTGTTGGCTTCAGGGACCGTGGTAAAATGTACTGTGTTGGCTTCAGGGACCGTGGTCAAATGTACTGTGTACTGTGTTGGCCTCAGGGACCGTGGTCAAATGTACTGTGTACTGTGTTGGCTTCAGGGACCGTGGTAAAATGTACTGTGTACTGTGTTGGCTTCAGGGACCGTGGTAAAATGTACTGTGTACTGTGTTGGCTTCAGGGACCGTGGTAAAATGTACTGTGTTGGCTTCAGGGACCGTGGTAAAATGTACTGTGTACTGTGTTGGCTTCAGGGACTGTGGTAAAATGTACTGTGTACTGTGTTGGCCTCAGGGACCGTGGTAAAATGTACTGTGTTGGCTTCAGGGACCGTGGTAAAATGTACTGTGTACTGTGTTGGCTTCAGGGACCGTGGTAAAATGTACTGTGTACTGTGTTGGCTTCAGGGACCGTGGTAAAATGTACTGTGTACTGTGTTGGCTTCAGGGACCGTGGTAAAATGTACTGTGTACTGTGTTGGCTTCAGGGACCGTGGTCAAATGTACTGTTTACTGTGTTGGCTTCAGGGACCGTGGTAAAATGTACTGTGTACTGTGTTGGCTTCAGGGACCGTGGTAAAATGTACTGTGTACTGTGTTGGCTTCAGGGACCGTGGTCAAATGTACTGTGTACTGTGTTGGCTTCAGGGACCGTGGTAAAATGTACTGTGTACTGTGTTGGCTTCAGGGACCGTGGTAAAATGTACTGTGTACTGTGTTGGCTTCAGGGACCGTGGTAAAATGTACTGTGTACTGTGTTGGCTTCAGGGACCGTGGTCAAATGTACTGTGTACTGTGTTGGCTTCAGGGACCGTGGTAAAATGTACTGTGTACTGTGTTGGCTTCAGGGACCGTGGTAAAATGTACTGTGTACTGTGTTGGCTTCAGGGACCGTGGTAAAATGTACTGTGTACTGTGTTGGCTTCAGGGACCGTGGTAAAATGTACTGTGTACTGTGTTGGCTTCAGGGACCGTGGTAAAATGTACTGTGTTGGCTTCAGGGACCGTGGTAAAATGTACTGTGTACTGTGTTGGCTTCAGGGACTGTGGTAAAATGTACTGTGTACCGTGTTGGCTTCAGGGACCGTGGTAAAATGTACTGTGTACTGTGTGGGCTTCAGGGACCGTGGTAAAATGTACTGTGTACTGTGTTGGCTTCAGGGACCGTGGTAAAATGTACTGTGTACTGTGTTGGCTTCAGGGACCGTGGTAAAATGTACTGTGTACTGTGTTGGCTTCAGGGACGGTGGTAAAATGTACTGTGTACTGTGTTGGCTTCAGGGACCGTGGTAAAATGTACTGTGTACTGTGTTGGCTTCAGGGACCGTGGTAAAATGTACTGTGTACTGTGCTGGCTTCAGGGACCGTGGTAAAATGTACTGTGTTGGCTTCAGGGACCGTGGTCAAATGTACTGTGTACTGTGTTGGCTTCAGGGACCGTGGTAAAATGTACTGTGTACTGTGTTGGCTTCAGGGACTGTGGTAAAATGTACTGTGTACTGTGTTGGCTTCAGGGACCGTGGTAAAATGTACTGTGTACTGTGTTGGCTTCAGGGACCGTGGTCAAATGTACTGTGCACTGTGTTGGCTTCAGGGACCGTGGTAAAATGTACTGTGTTGGCTTCAGGGACCGTGGTCAAATGTACTGTGTACTGTGTTGGCTTCAGGGACCGTGGTCAAATGTACTGTGTACTGTGTTGGCTTCAGGGACCGTGGTAAAATGTACTGTGTACTGTGTTGGCTTCAGGGACCGTGGTCAAATGTACTGTGTACTGTGTTGGCTTCAGGAACCGTGGTAAAATGTACTGTGTACTGTGTTGGCTTCAGGGACCGTGGTAAAATGTACTGTGTACTGTGTTGGCTTCAGGGACGGTGGTAAATTGTACTGTGTACTGTGTTGGCTTCAGGGACCGTGGTAAAATGTACTGTGTACTGTGTTGGCTTCAGGGACCGTGGTCAAATGTACTGTGTACTGTGTTGGCTTCAGGGACCGTGGTAAAATGTACTGTGTTGGCTTCAGGGACCGTGGTCAAATGTACTGTGTACTGTGTTGGCTTCAGGGACCGTGGTAAAATGTACTGTGTACTGTGTTGGCTTCAGGGACCGTGGTAAAATGTACTGTGTACTGTGTTGGCTTCAGGGACCGTGGTAAAATGTACTGTGTACTGTGTTGGCTTCAGGGACCGTGGTAAAATGTACTGTGTACTGTGTTGGCTTCAGGGACCGTGGTAAAATGTACTGTGTTGGCTTCAGGGACCGTGGTCAAATGTACTGTTTACTGTGTTGGCTTCAGGGACCGTGGTAAAATGTACTGTGTACTGTGTTGGCTTCAGGGACCGTGGTAAAATGTACTGTGTACTGTGTTGGCTTCAGGGACCGTGGTCAAATGTACTGTGTACTGTGTTGGCTTCAGGGACCGTGGTAAAATGTACTGTGTACTGTGTTGGCTTCAGGGACCGTGGTAAAATGTACTGTGTACTGTGTTGGCTTCAGGGACCGTGGTAAAATGTACTGTGTACTGTGTTGGCTTCAGGGACCGTGGTCAAATGTACTGTGTACTGTGTTGGCTTCAGGGACCGTGGTAAAATGTACTGTGTACTGTGTTGGCTTCAGGGACCGTGGTAAAATGTACTGTGTACTGTGTTGGCTTCAGGGACCGTGGTAAAATGTACTGTGTACTGTGTTGGCTTCAGGGACCGTGGTAAAATGTACTGTGTACTGTGTTGGCTTCAGGGACCGTGGTAAAATGTACTGTGTTGGCTTCAGGGACCGTGGTAAAATGTACTGTGTACTGTGTTGGCTTCAGGGACTGTGGTAAAATGTACTGTGTACCGTGTTGGCTTCAGGGACCGTGGTAAAATGTACTGTGTACTGTGTGGGCTTCAGGGACCGTGGTAAAATGTACTGTGTACTGTGTTGGCTTCAGGGACCGTGGTAAAATGTACTGTGTACTGTGTTGGCTTCAGGGACCGTGGTAAAATGTACTGTGTACTGTGTTGGCTTCAGGGACGGTGGTAAAATGTACTGTGTACTGTGTTGGCTTCAGGGACCGTGGTAAAATGTACTGTGTACTGTGTTGGCTTCAGGGACCGTGGTAAAATGTACTGTGTACTGTGCTGGCTTCAGGGACCGTGGTAAAATGTACTGTGTTGGCTTCAGGGACCGTGGTCAAATGTACTGTGTACTGTGTTGGCTTCAGGGACCGTGGTAAAATGTACTGTGTACTGTGTTGGCTTCAGGGACTGTGGTAAAATGTACTGTGTACTGTGTTGGCTTCAGGGACCGTGGTAAAATGTACTGTGTACTGTGTTGGCTTCAGGGACCGTGGTCAAATGTACTGTGCACTGTGTTGGCTTCAGGGACCGTGGTAAAATGTACTGTGTTGGCTTCAGGGACCGTGGTCAAATGTACTGTGTACTGTGTTGGCTTCAGGGACCGTGGTCAAATGTACTGTGTACTGTGTTGGCTTCAGGGACCGTGGTAAAATGTACTGTGTACTGTGTTGGCTTCAGGGACCGTGGTCAAATGTACTGTGTACTGTGTTGGCTTCAGGGACCGTGGTAAAATGTACTGTGTACTGTGTTGGCTTCAGGGACCGTGGTAAAATGTACTGTGTACTGTGTTGGCTTCAGGGACGGTGGTAAATTGTACTGTGTACTGTGTTGGCTTCAGGGACCGTGGTAAAATGTACTGTGTACTGTGTTGGCTTCAGGGACCGTGGTCAAATGTACTGTGTACTGTGTTGGCTTCAGGGACCGTGGTAAAATGTACTGTGTTGGCTTCAGGGACCGTGGTCAAATGTACTGTGTACTGTGTTGGCTTCAGGGACCGTGGTAAAATGTACTGTGTACTGTGTTGGCTTCAGGGACCGTGGTAAAATGTACTGTGTACTGTGTTGGCTTCAGGGACCGTGGTAAAATGTACTGTGTACTGTGTTGGCTTCAGGGACCGTGGTAAAATGTACTGTGTACTGTGTTGGCTTCAGGGACCGTGGTAAAATGTACTGTGTTGGCTTCAGGGACCGTGGTCAAATGTACTGTGTACTGTGTTGGCCTCAGGGACCGTGGTCAAATGTACTGTGTACTGTGTTGGCTTCAGGGACCGTGGTAAAATGTACTGTGTACTGTGTTGGCTTCAGGGACCGTGGTAAAATGTACTGTGTACTGTGTTGGCTTCAGGGACCGTGGTAAAATGTACTGTGTTGGCTTCAGGGACCGTGGTAAAATGTACTGTGTACTGTGTTGGCTTCAGGGACTGTGGTAAAATGTACTGTGTACTGTGTTGGCCTCAGGGACCGTGGTAAAATGTACTGTGTTGGCTTCAGGGACCGTGGTAAAATGTACTGTGTACTGTGTTGGCTTCAGGGACCGTGGTAAAATGTACTGTGTACTGTGTTGGCTTCAGGGACCGTGGTAAAATGTACTGTGTACTGTGTTGGCTTCAGGGACCGTGGTAAAATGTACTGTGTACTGTTTTGGCTTCAGGGACCGTGGTCAAATGTACTGTGTACTGTGTTGGCTTCAGGGACCGTGGTAAAATGTACTGTGTACTGTGTTGGCTTCAGGGACCGTGGTAAAATGTACTGTGTACTGTGTTGGCTTCAGGGACGGTGGTAAATTGTACTGTGTACTGTGTTGGCTTCAGGGACCGTGGTAAAATGTACTGTGTACTGTGTTGGCTTCAGGGACCGTGGTCAAATGTACTGTGTACTGTGTTGGCTTCAGGGACCGTGGTAAAATGTACTGTGTTGGCTTCAGGGACCGTGGTCAAATGTACTGTGTACTGTGTTGGCTTCAGGGACCGTGGTAAAATGTACTGTGTACTGTGTTGGCTTCAGGGACCGTGGTAAAATGTACTGTGTACTGTGTTGGCTTCAGGGACCGTGGTAAAATGTACTGTGTACTGTGTTGGCTTCAGGGACCGTGGTAAAATGTACTGTGTACTGTGTTGGCTTCAGGGACCGTGGTAAAATGTACTGTGTTGGCTTCAGGGACCGTGGTCAAATGTACTGTGTACTGTGTTGGCCTCAGGGACCGTGGTCAAATGTACTGTGTACTGTGTTGGCTTCAGGGACCGTGGTAAAATGTACTGTGTACTGTGTTGGCTTCAGGGACCGTGGTAAAATGTACTGTGTACTGTGTTGGCTTCAGGGACCGTGGTAAAATGTACTGTGTTGGCTTCAGGGACCGTGGTAAAATGTACTGTGTACTGTGTTGGCTTCAGGGACTGTGGTAAAATGTACTGTGTACTGTGTTGGCCTCAGGGACCGTGGTAAAATGTACTGTGTTGGCTTCAGGGACCGTGGTAAAATGTACTGTGTACTGTGTTGGCTTCAGGGACCGTGGTAAAATGTACTGTGTACTGTGTTGGCTTCAGGGACCGTGGTAAAATGTACTGTGTACTGTGTTGGCTTCAGGGACCGTGGTAAAATGTACTGTGTACTGTGTTGGCTTCAGGGACCGTGGTCAAATGTACTGTGTACTGTGTAGGCTTCAGGGACCGTGGTAAAATGTACTGTGTACTGGGTTGGCTTCAGGGACCGTGGTAAAATGTACTGTGTACTGTGTTGGCTTCAGGGACCGTGGTAAAATGTACTGTGTGCTGTGTTGGCTTCAGGGACTGTGGTAAAATGTACTGTGTACTGTGTTGGCTTCAGGGACCGTGGTAAAATGTACTGTGTTGGCTTCAGGGACCGTGGTAAAATGTACTGTGTACTGTGTTGGCTTCAGGGACCGTGGTAAAATGTACTGTGTACTGTGTTGGCTTCAGGGACCGTGGTAAAATGTACTGTGTACTGTGTTGGCTTCAGGGACCGTGGTAAAATGTACTGTGTACTGTGTTGGCTTCAGGGACCGTGGTAAAATGTACTATGTACTGTGTTGGCTTCAGGGACCGTGGTAAAATGTACTGTGTACTGTGTTGGCTTCAGGGACCGTGGTAAAATGTACTGTGTACTGTGTTGGCTTCAGGGACCGTGGTAAAATGTACTGTGTTGGCTTCAGGGACCGTGGTAAAATGTACTGTGTACTGTGTTGGCTTCAGGGACCGTGGTAAAATGTACTGTGTACTGTGTTGGCTTCAGGGACAGTGGTAAAATGCACTATGTACTGTATTGGGTTAAGGGCCCGTGGCAAAGTGTACTGTGTACTGTGTTGACTTAAGGGACTGTGGTAAAATGTACAATGTACTGTGTTGACTTAAGGGACCGTGGTAAAATGTACTATGTACTGTGTTGGCTTAAGGGACCGTGGTAAAATGTACTGTGTACTGTGTTGGCTTCAGGGACCGTGGTAAAATTTACTGTGTACTGTGTTGGGTTAAGGGACCGTGGTAAAATTTACTATATAGTGTGTTGACTTAACGGACCGTGGTAAAATGTACTATGTACTGTGTTGGGTTAAGGGACCGTGGTAAAATGTACTGTGTACTCTATTGGGTTAAGGGACCGTAGTAAAATGTACTATGTAATGTGTTGGCTTAAGGGACCGTGGTAAAATGGACTGTGTACTCTATTGGGTTAAGGGACCGTAGTAAAATGTACTATGTACTGTGTTGGGTTAAGGGACCGTGGTAAAATGGACTGTGTACTCTATTGGGTTAAGGGACCGTAGTAAAATGTACTATGTACTGTGTTGACTTAAGTGTCAGTCTGTTTCCACTCCATAGTGACGCCAACACTTGTGTGCACTTCCTGTGTCAGTGTATTTACACTCCATAGTGACGCTAACACTTGTGTGCACTTCCTGTGTCAGTGTATTTACACTCCATAGTGACGCTAACACTTGTGTGCACTTCCTGTGTCAGTGTATTTACACTCCATAGTGATGCCAACACTTGTGTGCACTTCCTGTGTCAGTGTATTTACACTCCATAGTGACGCTAACACTTGTGTGCACTTCCTGTGTCAGTGTATTTACACTCCTTAGTGACGCTAACACTTGTGTGCACTTCCTGTGTCAGTGTATTTACACTCCATAGTGACGCCAACACTTGTGTGCACTTCCTGTCTCAGTGTATTTACACTCCATAGTGACGCCAACACTTGTGTGCACTTCCTGTGTCAGTGTATTTACACTCCATAGTGACGCCAACACTTGTGTGCACTTCCTGTGTCAGTGTATTTACACTCCATAGTGACGCTAACACTTGTGTGCACTTCCTGTGTCAGTGTATTTACACTCCATAGTGACGCCAACACTTGTGTGCACTTCCTGTCTCAGTGTATTTACACTCCATAGTGACGCCAACACTTGTGTGCACTTCCTGTCTCAGTGTATTTACACTCCATAGTGACGCCAACACTTGTGTGCACTTCCTGTGTCAGTGTATTTACACTCCATAGTGACACCAACACTTGTGTGCACTTCCTGTGTCAGTGTATTTACACTCCATAGTGACACCAACACTTGTGTGCACTTCCTGTGTCAGTGTATTTACACTCCATAGTGACGCCAACACTTGTGTGCACTTCCTGTGTCAGTGTATTTACACTCCATAGTGACGCCAACACTTGTGTGCACTTCCTGTGTCAGTGTATTTACACTCCATAGTGACGCCAACACTGTTGTGCACTTCCTGTGTCAGTGTATTTACACTCCATAGTGACGCCAACACTTGTGTGTACTTCCTGTGTCAGTGTATTTACACTCCATAGTGACGCCAACACTTGTGTGCACTTCCTGTGTCAGTGTATTTACACTCCATAGTGACGCCTAACACTGTGTGCACTTCCTGTGTCAGTGTATTTACACTCCATAGTGACGCCAACACTTGTGTGCACTTCCTGTGTCAGTGTATTTACACTCCATAGTGACGCCAACACTTGTGTGCACTTCCTGTGTCAGTGTATTTACACTCCATAGTGACGCCAACACTTGTGTGCTACTTCCTGTGTCAGTGTATTTACACTCCATAGTGACGCTAACACTTGTGTGCACTTCCTGTGTCAGTGTATTTACACTCCATAGTGACGCCAACACTTGTGTGCACTTCCTGTGTCAGTGTATTTACACTCCATAGTGACGCCAACACTTGTGTGCACTTCCTGTGTCAGTGTATTTACACTCCATAGTGACGCCAACACTTGTGTGCACTTCCTGTGTCAGTGTATTTACACTCCATAGTGACGCTAACACTTGTGTGTACTTCCTGTGTCAGTGTATTTACACTCCATAGTGACACCAACACTTGTGTGCACTTCCTGTGTCAGTGTATTTACACTCCATAGTGACAGCCAACACTTGTGTGTACTTCCTGTGTCAGTGTATTTACACTCCATAGTGACGCCTAACACTTGTGTGCACTTCCTGTGTCAGTGTATTTACACTCCATAGTGACGCCAACACTTGTGTGCACTTCCTGTGTCAGTGTATTTACACTCCATAGTGACGCCAACACTTGTGTGCACTTCCTGTGTCAGTGTATTTACACTCCATAGTGACGCCAACACTTGTGTGCACTTCCTGTGTCAGTGTATTTACACTCCATAGTGACGCCAACACTTGTGTTCACTTCCTGTGTCAGTGTATTTACACTCCATAGTGACGCCAACACTTGTGTGCACTTCCTGTGTCAGTGTATTACACTCCATAGTGACGCCAACACTGTTGTTCACTTCCTGTGTCAGTGTATTACACTCCATAGTGACGCCAACACTTGTGTGCACTTCCTGTCTCAGTGTATTTACACTCCATAGTGACGCCAACACTTGTGTGCACTTCCTGTGTCAGTGTATTTACACTCCATAGTGACGCTAACACTTGTGTGTACTTCCTGTGTCAGTGTATTTACACTCCATAGTGACACCAACACTTGTGTGCACTTCCTGTGTCAGTGTATTTACACTCCATAGTGACACCAACACTTGTGTGCACTTCCTGTGTCAGTGTATTTACACTCCATAGTGACGCCAACACTTGTGTGCACTTCCTGTGTCAGTGTATTTACACTCCATAGTGACGCTAACACTTGTGTGCACTTCCTGTCTCAGTGTATTTACACTCCATAGTGACGCTAACACTTGTGTGCACTTCCTGTGTCAGTGTATTTACACTCCATAGTGACGCTAACACTTGTGTGCACTTCCTGTGTCAGTGTATTTACACTCCATAGTGACGCCAACACTTGTGTGCACTTCCTGTGTCAGTGTATTTACACTCCATAGTGGACACCAACACTTGTGTGCACTTCTGTGTCAGTGTATTTACACTCCATAGTGACACCAACACTTGTGTGCACTTCCTGTGTCAGTGTATTTACACTCCATAGTGACGCCAACACTTGTGTGCACTTCCTGTGTCAGTGTATTTACACTCCATAGTGACGCTAACACTTGTGTTGCACTTCCTGTGTCAGTGTATTTACACTCCATAGTGACGCTAACACTTGTGTGCACTTCCTGTGTCAGTGTATTTACACTCCATAGTGACGCTAACACTTGTGTGCACTTCCTGTGTCAGTGTATTTACACTCCATAGTGACGCCAACACTTGTGTGCACTTCCTGTGTCAGTGTATTTACACTCCATAGTGACACCAACACTTGTGTGCACTTCCTGTGTCAGTGTATTTACACTCCATAGTGACGCCAACACTTGTGTGCACTTCCTGTGTCAGTGTATTTACACTCCATAGTGACGCTAACACTTGTGTGCACTTCCTGTGTCAGTGTATTTACACTCCATAGTGACGCCAACACTGTTGTTCACTTCCTGTGTCAGTGTATTACACTCCATAGTGACGCTAACACTTGTGTGCACTTCCTGTGTCAGTGTATTTACACTCCATAGTGACGCTAACACTTGTGTGCACTTCCTGTGTCAGTGTATTTACACTCCATAGTGACGCCAACACTTGTGTGCACTTCCTGTGTCAGTGTATTTACACTCCATAGTGACACCAACACTTGTGTGCACTTCCTGTGTCAGTGTATTTACACTCCATAGTGACGCCAACACTTGTGTGCACTTCCTGTGTCAGTGTATTTACACTCCATAGTGACGCTAACACTTGTGTGCACTTCCTGTGTCAGTGTATTTACACTCCATAGTGACGCTAACACTTGTGTGCACTTCCTGTGTCAGTGTATTTACACTCCATAGTGACGCCAACACTTGTGTGCACTTCCTGTGTCAGTGTATTTACACTCCATAGTGACGCCAACACTGTTGTTCACTTCCTGTGTCAGTGTATTTACACTCCATAGTGACGCCAACACTGTTGTTCACTTCCTGTGTCAGTGTATTTACACTCCATAGTGACGCCAACACTGTTGTGCACTTCCTGTGTCAGTGTATTTACACTCCATAGTGACGCTAACACTTGTGTGCACTTCCTGTGTCAGTGTATTTACACTCCATAGTGACGCAACACTTGTGTGCACTTCCTGTGTCAGTGTATTTACACTCCATAGTGACGCCAACACTTGTGTGCACTTCCTGTGTCAGTGTATTTACACTCCATAGTGACGCCAACACTTGTGTGCACTTCCTGTGTCAGTGTATTTACACTCCATAGTGACGCCAACACTGTTGTTCACTTCCTGTGTCAGTGTATTTACACTCCATAGTGACACCAACACTTGTGTGCACTTCCTGTGTCAGTGTATTTACACTCCATAGTGACGCTAACACTTGTGTGCACTTCCTGTGTCAGTGTATTTACACTCCATAGTGACGCCAACACTTGTGTGCACTTCCTGTGTCAGTGTATTACACTCCATAGTGACGCCAACACTTGTGTGCACTTCCTGTGTCAGTGTATTTACACTCCATAGTGACACTAACACTTGTGCACTTCCTGTGTCAGTGTATTTACACTCCATAGTGACGCCAACACTTCTGTGCACTTCCTGTGTCAGTGTATTTACACTCCATAGTGACGCCAACACTTGTGTGCACTTCCTGTGTCAAGTGTATTTACACTCCATAGTGACGCCAACACTTGTGTGCACTTCCTGTGTCAGTGTATTTACACTCCATAGTGACGCCAACACTTGTGTGCACTTCCCTGTGTCAGTGTATTTACACTCCATAGTGACACCAACACTTGTGTGCACTTCCTGTGTCAGTGTATTTACACTCCATAGTGACGCCAACACTTGTGTGCACTTCCTGTGTCAGTGTATTTACACTCCATAGTGACGCCAACACTTGTGTGCACTTCCTGTGTCAGTGTATTTACACTCCATAGTGACGCCAAACCACTTGTGTGCACTTCCTGTGTCAGTGTATTTACACTCCATAGTGACGCCAACACTTGTGTGCACTTTCCTGTGTCAGTGTATTTACACTCCATAGTGACGCCAACACTTGTGTTCACTTCCTGTGTCAGTGTATTTACACTCCATAGTGACGCTAACACTTGTGTGCACTTCCTGTGTCAGTGTATTTACACTCCATAGTGACACCAACACTTGTGTGCACTTCCTGTGTCAGTGTATTTACACTCCATAGTGACACCAACACTTGTGTGTACTTCCTGTGTCAGTGTATTTACACTCCATAGTGACGCCAACACTTGTGTGCACTTCCTGTGTCAGTGTATTTACACTCCATAGTGACGCCACACTTGTGTTCACTTCTTGTGTCAGTGTATTTACACTCCATAGTGACGCTAACACTTGTGTGCACTTCCTGTGTCAGTGTATTTACACTCCATAGTGACGCCAACACTGTTGTTCACTTCCTGTGTCAGTGTATTTACACTCCATAGTGACCCCAACACTTGTGTGCACTTCCTGTGTCAGTGTATTTACACTCCATAGTGACACCAACACTTGTGTGCACTTCCTGTGTCAGTGTATTTACACTCCATAGTGACACTAACACTTGTGTGCACTTCCTGTGTCAGTGTATTTACACTCCATAGTGACGCCAACACTTGTGTGCACTTCCTGTGTCAGTGTATTTACACTCCATAGTGACGCTAACACTTGTGTGCACTTCCTGTGTCAGTGGTATTTACACTCCATAGTGACGCCAACACTGTTGTTCACTTCCTGTGTCAGTGTATTTACACTCCATAGTGACGCCAACACTTGTGTGCACTTCCTGTGTCAGTGTATTTACACTCCATAGTGACACCAACACTTGTGTGCACTTCCTGTGTCAGTGTATTTACACTCCATAGTGACACTAACACTTGTGTGCACTTCCTGTGTCAGTGTATTTACACTCCATAGTGACGCCAACACTTGTGTGCACTTCCTGTGTCAGTGTATTTACACTCCATAGTGACGCTAACACTTGTGTGCACTTCCTGTGTCAGTGTATTTACACTCCATAGTGACGCCAACACTGTTGTTCACTTCCTGTGTCAGTGTATTTACACTCCATAGTGACGCCAACACTTGTGTGCACTTCCTGTGTCAGTGTATTTACACTCCATAGTGACGCCAACACTTGTGTGCACTTCCTGTGTCAGTGTATTTACACTCCATAGTGACGCCAACACTTGTGTGCACTTCCTGTGTCAGTGTATTTACACTCCATAGTGACGCCACACTTGTGTGCACTTCCTGTGTCAGTGTATTTACACTCCATAGTGACGCAACACTTGTGTGCACTTCCTGTGTCAGTGTATTTACACTCCATAGTGACGCCAACAACTGTTGTTCACTTCCTGTGTCAGTGTATTTACACTCCATAGTGACGCCTAACACTTGTGTGCACTTCCTGTGTCAGTGTATTTACACTCCATAGTGACGCAAACACTTGTGTGCACTTCCTGTGTCAGTGTATTTACACTCCATAGTGACGCCAACACTTGTGTGCACTTCCTGTGTCAGTGTATTTACACTCCATAGTGACACCAACACTTGTGTGCACTTCCTGTGTCAGTGTATTTACACTCCATAGTGACGCCAACACTTGTGTGCACTTCCTGTGTCAGTGTATTTACACTCCATAGTGACGCCAACACTTGTGTGCACTTCCTGTGTCAGTGTATTTACACTCCATAGTGACGCTAACACTTGTGTGCACTTCCTGTGTCAGTGTATTACACTCCATAGTGACGCTAACACTTGTGTGCACTTCCTGTGTCAGTGTATTTACACTCCATAGTGACGCTAACACTTGTGTGCACTTCCTGTGTCAGTGTATTTACACTCCATAGTGACGCCAAACACTTGTGTGCACTTCCTGTGTCAGTGTATTTACACTCCATAGTGACGCCAACACTTGTGTGCACTTCCTGTGTCAGTGTATTTACACTCCATAGTGACGCCAACACTTGTGTGCACTTCCTGTGTCAGTGTATTTACACTCCATAGTGACGCTAACACTTGTGTGCACTTCCTGTGTCAGTGTATTTACACTCCATAGTGACGCCAACACTGTGTGCACTTCCTGTGTCAGTGTATTTACACTCATAGTGACGCAACACTTGTGTGCACTTCCTGTGTCAGTGTATTTACACTCCATAGTGACGCCAACACTTGTGTTGCACTTCCTGTGTCAGTGTATTTACACTCCATAGTGACGCCAACACTTGTGTGCACTTCCTGTGTCAGTGTATTTACACTCGATAGTGACACCAACACTTGTGTGCACTTCCTGTGTCAGTGTATTTACACTCCATAGTGACGCCAACACTTGTGTGCACTTCCTGTGTCAGTGTATTTACACTCCATAGTGACGCTAACACTTGTGTGCACTTCCTGTGTCAGTGTATTTACACTCCATAGTGACGCTA